>NW_027272182.1:257500-490000 GCF_040938485.1 Diadema antillarum | reverse complement strand
AAACCGAACTTTGTCACTTACGAGAGTCAAACAAGAGCCGCGGGTATATCACTGCCCTGTTCGTCAGGTAACATTAATAATATATGGGTTCAGGAATCTTATCATGTTCCACTCCAGCCACTTGGGGATGCTTTCGTGTGAAGAGAGCGTAACTCGAGAGCACTTTCCATTGGCGAGTATCTTACACAGGAAATAAAGGCAGTTTCTCAATTCTCTTTGGAAGTTTTGTGGGGGTGGGTTGGACTGGTGGCTGTGTGTGATCTCCCGTATAATAAAACAGCATATTTCCAGAAGAGAAAAAGCTTCTCGCGTTTTAGGAAAGAAAGGGATCAGACTCATGATTTATAGTATGTCCACTTCCATCAAGCAGTCGGATTATGTTGTGTTTAAAATACTTACAGAATTGTTTGTTTTCTTTTTCTTTGTATACACTATTCAACTTGAAGGATTACAAGACTAAAAATATTAAAAACATGAAATCATCGTAATGCAACGTACGCCACTCCCTACAGGCTCACGGTTGGACGATGAGTTCATGAAATTTTGTAATTGAGCTGTACATGCATTGGTATCAACTGAAACTCATTGGTAATCCTACCCTATAACACAAGAATATCAGATATCACTATGAGTCACATGAAATCAACACAGCGTTACTACAGATAGCTGGGATGTAATGACTTTTAAGAATGTAGTTTTCAATTCAAATCAAATGAGATTTAATTTCCAATAGCAAATTTTTGTTGATACAAGTTCAAGGGGGAAAAGTGCAATGCATTACAATAATATATATATATATATATATATATATATATATATATATATATATATATATATATATATACCATGCTGCACATGTGAAAGTAATGTTCAAAATAATTGTGTTATTGGAAGAGAGGCCCACGTTAAAGATAAGCTTGTAGAAATGTGGGTCACTCATTATGTATAGCAACTATCAACTGAAACTCATCGGTAATCGTATCCTATGTAGGCCCTACACAAACTAACAGAAGACAGCTACCCAACCTTCATAAGGAGGTACTGCATGGGGGAAATTCTCCCATGTTGGAGTGATGTCGTCTGCCAAGTGATCTATTTCAGTTAGATACAGATAGTATTTCTAGCACTCGGTCATTGGATCTATATCCGCCCGATCGTTGTACGTCAGGGGCAAGTCGTATACAGCTTGTAATACGAAATCTCATCTGAAAACGTCCTGGATTTTCCCGTATGGATGAGCCTGAACTGTTCCGCTCACTACAGCTGGATAATGGCAAAAATACTTGAAAGTTTAACAATATACGAAAAAAAAAATACCTTTACGTAAAGCATGACCTCGATTGCGGCACAAAACAAGCAAACAAACGAACAAAAAATGAACATACAAAACTGTCTTGGAACTTATATAGGGCCCTATGTTATCTTTGGAAAAGAAAATAGCACAATGGTTAAAAACGTGAGAGAGACGAGTAGAGACACAAACGTGGCTTTGGGGGAATTCATTCGTTCTTGCTGCTGTTGTCATACATTCTGGCACTGGTTAATAATCCCGGTTTCGGTCGATGTTTACCAAAAGGATAGTACGAACCACAAACCGCCAGCGCCTCTATTATCATCGTCAATACCAAAATGCGTAATTGGGACACAAAACAAAGTATTGTGCCCCTTTCCAATTCTCCTGCTTTCCCCCTATTCAATTCAGTCTTCAGACTATTAAAAAATTGAAGCGTTCATGTACGGGTTCGGTTTGTTCGCTAATCCACAGACAGTTTGACAACAGTGGACAGTGAAAGCTGTAAGTATACAAATCGTGCTTGAACAAACAGTGAGAGATGACCTTGTACCCAGTGATGATCAAGGCAACTGTCTAACTCTAACCTTCAGCCATAGAGCTACTTCAATGGCTCCATGGATGGTCTATTGCACCCATACCACTCCGCCCCACATAGCAACTCTGAAGGATTCTTCCACGGCGAACGGCTTTGATTTCCGCCGCGTTGAGTTCCCATGCGGATGACAGTCTCATTTCGGAATTGCACCCTCCAACATAAGATATAAAGGCCACGCAAGCATCCTCGGCCTATTTTCCTCCCCTTTATAAGTTCGCGAACATGGAAAATTATACTTTTTTAATATACTGGTAATAAATATAATAATGTAATTTCCATATACGTCAGCATTGATGTTATTGCAGATGAAGAGCTACGCCCCCCCCCCCCCCCCCATCACGATGGTTAAAGGGATGGTATGGTTTTGGTTGAGATGGTGACTCAGATTTTAATATTCGAGATGATTAGAAACCCCTTATATGAAATATTAAAGCGCTTACAATAATTTCTATTAAAGAGGAATCATGAGTTTATTTGATGAAACTCGGTTTTGCAATAGCAGAGACATCAAAAACAGTGAAAAAAGGTGGTCCTAAAAGGTGGACCCATCTTTTATCAGGGCCATTTTGTTTCATTTTATTTTTGGAGCATTTTGGACCAAATCTCTATCATTTTAAAACAAATTAAACTGTTTGATTCATCCCTACAATCGAATGCTATTTAATATTTCGCAATATATTTGTATAAATGGTTTCTAATTATTCAATAAAAATCGAAACGTGAACAACCATCTCATTCAAAGCCATACCATCCCTTAAATCGGCAACTCCAAACTCTGAGCTCATCTTTTCAACCAAATCACGCAGCGTACTTTAATTACATGGATGATCATGTGACATTTTTGTTTTCCTCAGTGGTATCATCATAATTATCAAGGTTCCTGGCGCATATTATTTTGCTACTTCCCTTTTACAGCATGGAAAGCAAATCTGAATGGTTGACTCTGCATACTGAACAAAAGTAAAAAATACGCTATCAAGTTTCACCAGGGAGGTTGGTGTCACTCTCTGCGACATAAGATCATAATAGCTGTTTCCATAGTTTCGTTCGAAGGTTTCGGAGGAGAGAGCAAATCGCCATTGTCAGATGCCAACGTGAATACGTGAATTAGTCACGGTATTCGTGACGACATTACTCTCATACAAGACACCCTTGATACACGGTGCTTTACTGTGGCTCTTACTTACAATGAGCTGATTCATAAACGGCGGACTCACTCGGAATGGTCTCCACATCAGGGGATGGGGGAGGGGAGAATGGGATGAGGTCTCAAACGAAATGAAGAGTTTGAATACAAAACCAGATGAATGCCATTTTAAAAGTTTTAAAGTAAGGTCATCATCGAATAGAGAATAGAAAAACAACATTTTCAATGATACTGCACTTGTCACATATCAAGAAATATTTTTTGAAGATATTATCATTATTATCACATATATTTCAATCACTGTCTTTGTTTCCAGCAGTTTTCATTCTCGAATATTTCAAGTAGATAAATATGAATATATCAGTTTTCGCATTTGAATTCTTCAAATGAGATGTGACACGTTACTTATTCCCATCATGGAGCTACAAGTTTGTAGTGGCTCCATGCTCACATTATAACGGGACCACGGAGGCAACGATTTCTTGATATGAGGTCTTTGATTATTTCATAACTATTCATAACTAGTAATAGTCAGCAAACGGTATCAACCAGGCACACACTGTGCCATACGCTTGAATGACTGAATGACTGAATGAATGAATGAATGTCATAATCAGAGCCCCGCCCCCAAGTCCTCCTTTTATAGTTTGCTCCTTTCAAGTCGCATCTTCAGTCGATCAATGGAATCTAATAATAATGTATTTCTCTGATACCACTATTTGGTTTGAACAAAGGGGTACCAAGGAGGTACCACGTGTGCTCGCTTATTTAAAGGACAAGTTCACCTTCATAAACATAAGGATTGAGAGAATGCAACAATATTAGTAGAACACATCAGTGAAAGTTTGAGGAAAATTGGACAATCGATGCAAAAGTTATGAATTTTTTAAATTTTTGTGTTGGAACCGCTGGATGAGGAGACTACTACAGCTTGTGAGTCATATGCGTACAACAGTATAAAGAAAATATAAAAAAAATCAACATATTTTCACTTTTTTCGCATAATAAAAGAGCACTTGACTTGCCTCTTTCTAAAGGCAGGGGAAATAATATTACCCATAACATTTGTCGGTAACGAGTCGGGGGAATGTGTACTTTTTTCATTTCATAAGATGAAATTTTGTGAAATTCTCTTTATATTTTCCTTATATTGTTGTACGCATGTGACATCTAAGTTTTTCACACACTGCAGTAGTCTTCTCATCCAGCGGTTACTGCACAAAAACTTCAAAAATTCATAACTTTTGAACGGATTGTCCGATTTTCCTCAAACTTTCAATGATGTGTTCTACTAATATTGCTACATTCTCTCAATCCTTGTGTTTATGAAGGTGAACTTGTCCTTTAAATACACCTCCTTGAAAACCTCCTGTACCACGTAGTACGTAGGTGTCCAGCTTCAACCGTGGTACTGGCATGACGATTACAGGGTGCCAGAGATATATACTACGGCTCTTTGTGATGGTGAACATTGATAATGCTAATTAACTAAAGTCTTATTTTTCCGGAAAAACTAAGTGACTCGAGAACATTGTTACGGACCGTAAAGTATCACGTATGAATGACCGTATTATATAGTTCCAGGTCAGTCATGGATTGTGTGGGCTGTATGAACACTACAAATGGCAGGTACATAGGACCACAGGTATATTGTAGCGTGCTTACAAAGTATTTGATTAACAAAGCAAACTAAACAGTCACTTATCGGAAAACAAACCTAAGGATGGGACACAACGACATATATTTGGGCATGGACATGGGTAAAGGCAGACTTACATGGTTATACATGTATATCATTAAGAGAAAGAAAAAATCAACAACATCAACATCAACAGTATATCTGGAACAAGAGCTCCGCTTCTACATGTATACACTATGAATGAGTGAACAATCTTTTGTGTCTTTGCCACTATCATCATGTCTTTGCCACTATCATCATGTCATGCACAGATCACATAAAATCAACAATGGAAAACAATATCAGCTTGATGTTAATGTCAAAACGCTCGGCCGGGGGAGGGGGGCGGGGTAGGGGGGGGGGGGGGGGGGGGGACAGAGAGGGTGAGGAGGGAGGGGTGTGGTACTCACCCTTGCTTCTTTTCATGTACAGAAGTATTCCTGTTTACGCAGTGCTTGATTTCACACCTGTTCGGGATATTGGAAGTGCATCCTTTCCAAACCTCGACCAAGATGTATTGTTACCTTCGCCGAAAAAAAAGGAAAAAAGAATCATATGATTGGATGTCTTCGGCTCCACAGTTGGCAGGTTATTGCACGGCACGAACTGAAGGCAGCGGGCGCAATCCCTGAGAGAGGGGTTCTGGCGTGACACAAACACGCTCTGCGGCTCCGCGGTCCCAAGTTAATCCAGAAATGAAATCTGCGAGAACTTCGCGATGACAGTGGCGTCCCACCGGGATCTGGGAATGTGCGACACCCCACCTGTCGGAGCTGCGGCAATCATGTGGAATGAGCGTATGAACGGAGTACATGCACACGAAGAGAGAGATGGACGTTGAATAAACAACCGGTATCACGCTAGTCTCTCAACGCAGTCCTCTTGTTGGTACACCACAGCGCTGGGAAAATTTCACATTTCCCTATTATGCTTTGTTGTCTTAAAATCCGATAAACTGTATCTATAAACAAGGCAATTTTAATCAGTAGTTGTCTACGATCCCACTTGGATGATCTCTCACCTTTTGTCCCCTGAAGGGGAACTTCTTCCAGTGGTAGTTGTAATCAAAGTGTCGCGCTTCCGAGACTAATTTTATGACAATCTGACGCACCAAGAATCACAATTCAAGGTGCGTTTTTAGAAATACAAACCAGAGACTGTTCTTCGGACGAAGATATAGTTTGTTCGCACACAGCGTGATATTCCCACGGAGGACAAAAGGACGGTACACTATTCGACGAGTCTGTTTTGTGGCTCGTGATGGAGAAAGTGTTGTCGAAAACAAACATCACAGCGAGGAAAAACGTGAGTACGAGGCGGAATATTTCGCGAGAGCTGGTAACAACACGTCCTGAAAAAAAAAAAAGATGATCGACTCTCAAAGGCCGCTGGACTGACATGTGTCGAGATGACGACCCACGGAGATTCGAAACGGACTGGATGAAGATTGAGCGCACAGTGTGGAGCCAATAGGACAGCACCGAGATGATTGCTGGCTGCGGTCAGTACACTCGGCATCATCGAGAGATGTGATATCCCCCCCCCCCCCCTTTTCCTCCCCCACACTCCCTGAACAGCGCTCTTCCGTCAAGGGGGAGGGGTGTCCTCTACCATGCCGGGATACCTCTCCACCTTTACGAGGAGCCAGGGATTGGGGGTGGGATGGGGCTTGGGGGGGGGGGGGGGTCAGTCCCCCCAACACGCACACTTTTTACTCTTACAAAAACAATAAAAATAAAATACAACAAAACTCATGATTTTCCGAGATTACCACCTAGAGATCCTTCCCGTTCTAGTGTGTGTGTGTGGGGGGGGGGGGGGGTGGGGTGGGGTAGGGGCTGGGTGGAGGGGAGCACTATTTTATATATACCGTTAAAAACACTTGACAAGAAATGTTTATGGGACATCTCAAACATAATGATACTTGGTGCAGTAATGCCTTGTACATGCAAGCTTGTGTGCATTTTGTTGCTTTTCGTTCTTTTTACTGAGTCATTTATGTCAAGGCTATTCCTGAATTAATGAATCATTATGTATCATGTGCATTTTTGCGCATTCTTACAGTTACGTAACTGTGTTGCTCGGGTGACAAGGAGTCTTGTAAGCGCGATACAGGTGGCTACTTTGTATTTCGCTATGCTTTCGTATATTTTATTCCTTTCTCTTGCTCTTTTTGCTCTCTTTTCTTTTACGTCCCTTTCCTTCCTTTCATAGTTTTCGTTACTAGGTTGTTTAGGAAGACCAACACTTTCATATATACAGGGACCTATACATTACAAGCTTGGCTTTTTAGTAGGTCCCCACATTTCATGTTTGTTAAATTGTCTTCTCTTGTATTCTTTGTAATTACGACGCTATGTTCAATCTTATGTTCAATCGATCGTATTATGTTTGATGTTTTGAGATTTGGAACAATAAAATCAAATCAAATCAAATGCGTGTGCGTGTATTTGTAGTGTTGTTGTTGTGGTGGTGGTGGTTATTGTTGTTGTTGTTGTCTACGTTTGGCCAGTGAGTTATTGATACCACTATCTGCTGCTACTTTACTGGCTTCTTCCTGATTCGTCCGCGCAATGTCGGGACAGACAAGATCTTACAAGAACTGTCAAGTATAGACAGCCTACATTGAGACTATCCTATACTTGACAGTTCTTGTAAAGATCTTGTCTGAATTTTTGATGGACAGAAAATGAGTGTTCTGTGTTGAGGATACAAGCACGTCATATACTTTAGTTTGACCAGTCCAAATATAAGTTAGTAAGATAAGAAAGAGTAAAATATTACGAGTTCAACGGTAAAAATTTGATTGAAATCGGGTGAAAAATAAGGAAGTTATGACACTTTGAAGTTTCACTAATTTTTCAGAAAGCAGTTCTTGAACGGTCTATATGAATATGCACATGGCAAAGTGAGCATGTCATCCCCTCACAAATTGCTATATGGTTTGTGTGTAAAATTCTGAAATTTCCAGTTTTTTGTTTGTTTGTTTTTTCATTCAAACGCAATTATGCCCGATGCTCAACTCCTGGTATATCTAACTGATCACTATTCTGAAGTTATTCAACAACAAATAACAGTATGTTTCAGACTTCAACGACAGAAGCATTGGATTTTCGTCATTTTTCTTTACACAATCAATGGAAAATTGTGAGGTTATGGCATGGTTAGCTCACTCATTTGCATATTCATATCCACTGTACAAGAACTGTTTGCAGAAATTAGCAAAACTTCAACATGTCATAACTTACTTATTTTTCATCCAATTACAGTCAAATTTTTACTGTGGAACTCGTAACATTTTACTCTTTCTTATCAGACTAACTTATATTTGGACCGGACTTCCCCTTTAAGGACTCTACGCCGTCTTGTCTATCCGATGTTTATCCCTAACATTTTTATCATTTAATGAAAATTTTGCGTCGAGATGTTTTTAGTGCAACTGATTAATAAGAATAAGAAATCAGTTTCAATAAAAGCAACTCGATGAAATAACCTCATTAATTTGAATAATTACGCAGTGCCCGGAACATTCTATAATTAAGGATTAGAATCAGTACTGGCTGTATGGCGTAAGTTCGGTGGTCTGTCCGGAGATCTGGAGGTCGTAGGTTCGAATCCTGCCCAAGTATGTCTGCCCTTACTTTCTTTAATCATTGCTACTAATAAAACACTGATCATTTCAGTGCCTATTTTTAGTAGTCATTTAGGCCTACTGTATGTTCTTTTTCATCTTTGATACTTTAGTCATGTGTGTCAATTTCTGAATATGTGTATAAATAAAACACCCTGTGGAAGGGGAAAAAATGTGTGTCATACACCCAGGGTTCGACACTAACGGTGGCCCGGTGGCCCGGGCCACCAAAAACGCAAGTCGGGCCACCAAAATTTCAGAAATGAAGAATTTGGTAGCTTGATCGGGCCACCAAAAAAGGTCGGATGTTTGCCTTTGGGCCACCAAAAATAAAAGTTAGTGTGGAGCCCTGCATACACCATTCATCTCTGAAACAAATCCATTTGGCTTTTATCAATCTCAAAAGCCTCACTTCTCGTAAGATAATGGGCTCTTCTAATCAGGATGCAATACTGGAGATGCGTCAGCCGTGAGGGACGGCGCTCATGGCATGTTTATTTCGCATTTATCACTACCCGGACAACTCCACGCTCGCACGGACGAAGTGTTAATGGCACGTGCGCGTCCATATCTTGATTCGCTTTGGGCGGATATTGAATTGGCAATTGAAATACATGTACATTTAATTTCACAATAGCTTACAACTAAGTCATATTAATCGAGTGCGACGTAAATGAAAAAAAAAATGAATTGCCTCTCTGTTGGATAAAACAGTTTCACGAGGAAATTGATAGAAGTGCAGTTGCGCATTTAAAATGAACTAAAAATTCTATTCCCCTCATCCGGAAATTCCGCACAGTACATACATAGGCGCAGCATACACAGACAGATAGAAGGTGCTAAAACTAACGCCCTCAAATCAACGTCATGGACAACTCAAAATATCAACGATGAAATACTGTCAAACCTGTCTATAAATGGCGTTCATCCGAGGGAGACGAGAGGAGTGGCCTTTATAGACAGATAGCCGCTATAGACAGGTATCTCCGACATTCCGTTTAAATTGTTATGAAACGTACTTAAAGAATCTATGCAATGCAACTGCATGTTGACGTGTGATGTTTCATGTTACCCTTAACATACAATTGTAACTGACGTGACTAAATGAATATCTAAATATGTGCAATATATTTTATGGTATTTTTTTCTACCATTTTTCTTCAGATCACCTGGATACGCACAAAAAAAAACATCTAAATCAAGATTCTCCCACTGACATCATCTGCCAATCATTGCTAAAGTATTTTTCTGATTAACAAATGGAAATGGAATGCACTTTGTCCTAAACTGAGCATATTTTGCATGTTTCCATGTTATCGACATAATTATCGACGGTGTTCGAGGTGTATGTTTTAAATCGTCAACTCTTGCCATGAATCTCATTTCATTTTACAACTGTATATGCAGACACCTCACCTCTTGCCTCTCAGAACGATATCAAAATTTTGACTGAATCTTTAAATAAAAATCTTTCTCAAGTATATAATTGGTTCAAGTGCAATATGCTTACTTTGAATATAAGTAAAACGCAATGTGTATTTTTTAAAAGCGGAGGCGGGCAATACTGTATAATACTGATGATACGATTTTGACAATTGATGAAACACGTTTGAAATTTTATGAATCTGTTAATTTGTGGCTTTTTATAATGCTTACATTTTATCTGTTTTATCTTACCGCAATTCTATCTAGGTAAATACGTATTCTTGCCAAACTCAAAGACTTTTTTTTTACTTCAAAAGAAAGCAATTCCAATCTGTACAAAATCAGATGATAGAGCATGAATATCTAAACTTTTTAAATCATTATACACTCTTAAATTACAAATTTGAATAAAATGGAAATATGTTCTTTTATACAACGTTATCATGTTAAAACTCTCTTACCTTATTTACTAAATATGTTTTTTTTTGTGTACTCTGATGTACATAATTATCATACAAGATCGTCAATCATTTTCATCGATGGCGTTTTTTAACTGACAAATCTATATAAATATTCGTTACGTCTTACCGGTCCCGTTTTATGGAATACTTTAGAATTGAGCAAACTTGATATACAGTTTAATAATATTTTTAAAAGACAGTATAAGAAAATGTTGATTATTAAGTATTTATTTTGTTTATATTGATATATTGGTCTTCTTTCTATTTGTATTATGGTGTGTAAAATATTTTTGTTGTTGTTATGATTAACTTGGTACACATTATTTTTTGAAGTATTTTTTAATGGTTATAACGCGGGGTATGTGCAACATAACATGCCTATTCTGGCTTTCTACGCGCATACCAATTTTCGATCAACCAAACACACAATGATAATGAGTTTCTGTTCGTTATGTACCTGTGCTATCTGTTTTCACCATGTTGTTGTTTTTTTTCTTTTGTCTTTTTCATAATCTCGTCTTGTTTTGGCGATGTTTCCATTGTTTTTAAATTGCGCTTTTTGTATAATTTACTCATATTCACGTGTACCTTTATATTTACATATTGAATCGGAAATAAAGATTAAATTAAATTGAATTGACAATTAACATAAGATATTGCAAGGAAGCATGCAAGTTATGCTCTGTCTAGGGAAAGGTGCATTTCAATGTCTTTTGTTATTTATATAAGTACTTTTACAATGAATTACAGATTATGTCAGTGACAGAATCTCGGTTTGGAAGGCTTTTTGTTGGCGTAACCAAGTAATATGAAGAGAACTTAGTATATATTGTGGAATTTTATTATGCCCATATGTATCTAAATACTCTTTTGGCCACATAAGTGATGATCAGGGTATCATGAATCGATGAAAGTCAACCCTACTGAAAAGACCACAGTGTGTTCACAGTGTGTTCATATAGTCGACTATGTGAAAACGCTCGAATCTAACAGAGTGGAGATGATTTCACACTGTGATGTGGTTTTCACAGAGTGTTCATATAGTAATGCTTTGTTTCACACTGTGAATTGACGACTCACATTGTGTTCACTGTTAAAACACTCGAATTTAACAGTGTGAAGAGATTTCACACTGTGTTCACAATGTGTTCACACTGTGTTTCACAGTGTGTTATTATGCATTTACATATTGCATAGTCCCTTTAAAAGCAAGCTTGCTAAGCGAAGATCCCGTTAGAAACCGAGTGTGAAGAATAAGATTATAGGACGGATACAATTTAGGACCAGAGTGAAAAAAAGAAATAAACAAAGGACGATAATTCTTGGGGACATAACAAAATCTTCTCAAATAGAATTATAGGAGAATAATAAACCACATGCTCCAGACAAATTCTCTGTTGTTATGAAAGGGTCCACAGAAGATAGCAGGGAAAGTATTGGGAAAGGAAAAACATGTACCCAAAATTTAACAGTGATCTCCATCTAAATTTATTTGCAAAGAGGCGAGCTGTTACCGCGCCCCGAAGTCTTTTGTATAGGAAAAACCCTAGTATAGCGGAATTCGAGAACGCAAACAACTATGGGCTCAAGTCTGATTTGCATGGCAACAAGCGAACAGTGCAGCACAACATCCATGCAAACATGATAGACCAAAAAGAAAATGTCAGTGAACTTGGTGTAACTATTCAATAGATTGTCTTAATTAACATTTAGGGGTGATAATGAAAAACAACATGTGAGTTATTTTTCGGAGAGATTTTCAGCCCTGTTTACAAAATTGTTTGTGTTTTCTGGGAGGTGGGGGGGGGGGGGTTCGCGAAAATTGTTCAAATGCGTGAAAAGCGATAAATGTCACTTTGGCGGGTCGGATAGTTATGGACAGACTAGTTTCTTTTGAACATTACTTTGTGGAAAAACATCAGGAAGATCGAAGGGATTAAGACTGTATATGAAATGCCTAAGCCTTGATTTAACAAATATGTTAATTTTTGAAAGCTGTTTTTGTGGTTGTTGTTGTTGTTGTTGTTGAGTTTATTGGCGTTTTTCAGTCAGACTTGACTATTTACGCCACTCTGTACGGTGCGTTTGCAGCTGTACTTGTACAGTGGCTAACTGACTGGGCTGAGGCTGGGGGTGGTGGGTGTATGGGTTGGCTTGTCGAGTCCTGGTTCGTGTGTGTCACGTCGTCACTGCTGGTTGAAGTCGTTTGATGGCGCTCTTTATTCTGTGTCCTTGCTGCGCAACAGCTCCCGGCAAATATTTTATTTCTTTGTATTAGCATAAATAACTTTATTTTTGTGGTTAATTAAAACAAAACAAATGCTGTCAACCTGAAACAGATTTTGGTTTTGAGGCATACACACCGGGCACTTTTATCATTATGTATGCTATTCCATAATCAACTAGTGTTAACATATCAATACAAACTATAATATCCAATATTTACCAGTGCATCTAACAAAACATATGATATATTTTTGTTGAGGATGATTCAATATATTACCTATAGTAAGATTACTTACTCCTAGATAACTTTGCAACTAATTTCTGTATTCTTTATAACCCGGACATTCTAAGAGGAAATGTTGCACCGTTTCTAATGTACCGCACTGAGAACATTTACCATCAATATGTTTTCCTAATTTAAACAATGTTTCATTCAGTAAACAGCTTCCTACTCTTAATCTGTGAAGAATGTTCTCATCACGTCTGCAATACAGATTGCTTTTACATGTTTGCGTTATGTTTGGTTGTATGTGGAACAAAAATCGACCTCTTTCCGAGTTTTCCCATTGTAATTGCCACTGTTTCATATAATGATTGAATATAATAATATTCGTCTCACTTGTGCTGCTACAGACTTCCGTTTCCTGAGTGTTTTTCAGCGCGTTTTTTGCTAACGTGTCGACTTTGTCATTCCCTCTGATGTCACAGTGGGAGGGGATCCATTCAAAATTGACTTTGATTTGTTGTTTTGTTAATGCGTATAATTTCTGTCTAATCTCAATGGTAAAAGGGGATGTATTTGAATCTTTCAAGTCACACAAAACGCTCAAAGAATCACAAAAAATAACTGAGTCGGTTATTTTGTTCTCTTCAATCCAATCTAATGCTAATATTATAGCTAATTGTTCAGCTCGGAATATTGAAATTGGTGAAAGTTTATGAGCGATTTTTACTTCGTGCTTTGGTATGTATACTGCTGCGCTGGTGTTCTGGTGTTGGTCTTTTGATCCATCTGTATAGATGTGGGTGTATTTGTTCCATTTTTCGTGAATAATGTTGAGCGTTAGGTTCGTTATGGCTGCGGTGGGGGTGTGTTTCTTTTCTATTTCGTCGTGGAGTTCGGTGGATACTAATGGGGGAGGCATGAGCCAGGGTGGTACATTTGCATGGGTTGACATGCGGCTTTCAGTTTCCCGAGTGAGATGAAGGACTCTTTTGATAAAAGGAGATTCGTCTTTGAAATCTAAAAGTTCGTATTGCCAGCAAGGAAGTATGGGTTCCTTGATTGGGTGATTTACTGGGTTTTTGTGGACAAGCCAGTCTGTGAGATAAGTAAACCGGCGTGGTTAAACTATAATAAGTAGCGCGATTTTGAAGAAGGAAAAGTGAATCAAGCAAAAGTTTGGACGAGCCACCCTCATGCATGCTAGATTTCCATATTGAGGTATGAGGATATCATAGATGAATGTATGATTTTGTCACATGCTGGTGCGGAAATAGTTTTTTTTTTCAGCTTGTTTAGGATTATTCCTTTGTTCCTTTGACAGTAAAAGCTGTTGTGAGGTTTCCAGGATAAATTGCTATGAACGTTAGGTCCTTAAAACTGTCGGCCTGGCTTAGGTTGATATACCGTTGATCTTTGCATGATCAGGAATAATTTGCAAGGAGTTGACAGCATAATGCATTTTTGTCAATTTTTGATTATAACTTGTTGTCATGGATCAAGTATTACTGAACAAGTTCCAGGTCGTTTTTAAGTTTTTAACCTAATACTAGGATTGCGATGTGAGAGAAATAAATTTGTGCGATTGCCAGTGCATATTAAAAAAGAAATGGCGGCCGCTTGTGTACAACATCAATAAAAGTGGGACAAGGACGAAACTGAGGGGGACGTACGTCACAAGAAATTGATTTCATAGTAGACCTATGACCATTTAAGTAAACGTATTGCTTTCTGTCAGTGAGGTAATCCCTAAACCACTCTAAAGCCCTTTCCCATATCTCACTGATGCCTCTAGGGCTTAACATATAAAGCAAAATATCATGGCCAATCGTATCAAAATCCTTGGAAAAAAAACTGCGTGGAGTTTAAAAGGAATTCATCCTCATCTCCAACTCTGTCTCGACACTCTTACTCTGTCTTCTCATTTTTGTTTTTTAATCTGACTCCAGCATTATTGTTGCATATCAAAATACGAGAAATGGCTCAAGTACGTGCAATGGAACTTATCTGCAGGGAAGAGACTATAAGACGAAAAGCCCCAGATCTCCACACCCCTTGGTTTCTTAGCAACTTCCTCAATTATATTCGCGCGGTACAGGTCAGTCCATTGGGCTTCAATTTAATTTCAGTCGTCCAATCTTCTGTCCACGATCTTGGACAATGCCTAGCAAAGGAGTTTAATTATCTATAATAGCTCAGGTCGATATTCGTTAACCTATGTGAGCATGATGAATGACAGGGTAAGCTAATGAAAACTTTGCGTCAAAAGAAAGTGTGTGTTAGTTCATTAAACCAATGAACATTGATTATCAGCCTCTTTGTACACTAAATTTTGCATATAAAAGAATATCCCAGTGCTTTGATGCCCGATATATTTATCAATTTATCTTTATTATTATCATCATCACTATTAGCAAAGCAATTAAGGATTATGTTACTGGAAATTTATCACAATATCAACAATAAGTGTCAATTTTCACCTTGGTCATCTATATGAAACATCTCTTTATCGTGACATTAGGAGATAATTACAAGCTCGGATGACCAAAGGCAAGGGTCAGCCACTAGACCTGGCGTACAATGTGCTCGTTGCAGCATATCAATTAACGCAATGCCCGCCAAGACACTGGTATAGTCCTGTGTAAGATAATAAGGATTTCAAAACTATGTTCTTCATCAAAGTACAATCCCCTCGCCACGAGCCCTCGAGCTGACAATAGGAAATATAGTACTCTCAAACAATCAACACATCGTCCAATTTCCATCAAAATCATGAATTAAGTTAGTGCTTATTTTGACCGAATTTGTAGTGATTCTGGTTGCGATTACGCGTGCGCAATTGTGATGATATCATAGATACTCACATCTCTCCCATTGTTTAGTGCAAGAGAATAAATAAAAAACCCAGAAATCTTACCATTCATCGATCATTTATCCATTACCACCCTATACACCTAAAAGTCACAATTGTAACAGAACACAAATCTAATGAATGAGGATAATGGTGCGTTTTTGTTTGTTTTTTCCACGTAATTTTGTAAAGATGGTAGATAGAGGGAAGGTCAGTGTGAGACTTGTAACCTGACTTGTGTGGTCATGCCTTTATCACCTCATCTAATTGGCATATATGGGACTATTACAAGTATTAGTATTAGATTTTAAGATTCCCTAACCTTCATATCTCTAGTCAGATATTGATACAACATCAACAACATTGTTGCTTAAATTTGTTCCATTCATTAAAGCCGGTGTCGACATGTCATGGACTTACACTTTAAAGTATTATATTGACAGCTTGAAAATTAATGCGCAATCTGTCTATTATGTTACTATATAATAAATAGCATTTTAAAGGGCGATAGCTATAGTAGCTGATCAGTGGGAATCAGTGAGGATGCTGGGGATGATTGTTCCAATCCTTGTGGGATTCATTTAAGTATCTATTGTCGCGTGAAAATTATTTGGTTCAGAATGGTCTCATATTCAAGTAATGTGCAGCTTAATGTTTTCAGGTTAGCATACCTGTACTGTGACGGGGCATTCAACTGCACATTAATTACATATGAGACCGTTCTGAAGCAAATAATTTTCACACAACAATAGATATACATGTATAATGTACTCTTAAATGAATCCCACAAGAATTGGAACAATCATCCCCCAGCATTCCTGATTCCCACTGATCAGTCACTAGCCATCCCTTTTTAATAGAAGGGGTTCTCAGGTGTCAAAACAACAACAACAACAACAACACACACACACATGCCATAGAATCTCTTACTGAGATTCGGCGCCTCTGGCTTCTCAGTAAATTGGAGGACTCTTGCTGGTGTATGACATAAATCATGGAATTAATTAAAGGGATGGCAAAGTTTCGGTTGAGATGGTGTTTCAGGTTTGCATTGTTTTTACTTTTGCTTTGTTTGATTTTTTTTTAACAATGATTTTTAGAGATAACGAGAAACCACTAACATGTCTAATGAAATATGAACGATCTTATAATTGTAAGGGGAGTTCAAAGTTTATTGAAATGAAACGGTTTTGAAATTCATGAGATATCAAAAACAAACCGATCCCAACAAAAGGGAGACCCACGTTTTATTTGCTTTGTTTTATTTTATTTTGGATATCTCAGCCATTTCAAACCCGATTTTAATCAAATAAACTTTGAAATTCTCCTAAAATTGTATGCCTTATAACATTTTAGTAAGTGGTATGTAACTATTTCGCAAAGACTTAAAAGCTGAATCCTCACCTCAACCAATACTATGCATCCCTTTAAAGCCCTCAGTGCAAGGGCACTTCGTGCATTACATAATTTATAACACTGTCGAAGCCATTAATGCGCCACCCCAAGGACGGAATGCGTTCGTCACTTCTCAAAAACGTATCTCTCTTTTTTTTTCCAAAGACAATACTGCACATAATGTATATTCAGTAATTAAATCCCACGGAAGATTTTCGAGCAGAGTGAGCGCAGCAACCTTGATTGGCCTTGTAATTAGCTTCCATGCCACCTGAAGCAGTGCATTAAACCAAACTACATTGCGGCGTCAAAGGTCAATAGACAGTATAATGATAAGGGAGTTGGGAGAGAGATATTTTCCCGATATGACAAAAAATCTTCCAAATTCTAATTGCTGTTTTTGATATTTTTTTATTTGCTTCCTTATTTCATGAAGGATTTTAATTTTGGAATTTTTATAAATTGTACAGCATTTAATATTTTACAGAATAAAGTTCATCAACTGCAGAAAGAATGACTGCAATACAGTACGGAAATTACAAACTATAGCACTAAATACAAATATATTATTAGAATACAGTGGATCTTTCATCAAAGGTACTGTTTACCTTGAGGAGCAGTGATTTAAAAATGTGCGAGATATCATTTTTGATGCATATGTGTAGATCAGTTGTATTACAAAAATCATACCTCGTAACAATTTTGCATTAAATCATAAAATACATAGAGATGTCCCTATTTTCTAAATAAACCATAACTGTTGACGATTTAGTCCATTTCTATTATACTTATTGTTCAAATTTTGTATATCTAACAATAAAGGTGTAAGTAAATGTTTTTATACAAAAACATAGCCATTCGGTAGGATTAGATATCATTGTGCCTTGATAGTTTTGAATTGATAAAACAAAAGTACAGGGAATAATACTTTTCGAGTAAAGGGAGATTTCAAGGAATTCTCCCATAGCAATGCTATAGATCATATGTGTGTGTGTGTGTGTGTGTGTGTGTGTGTGTGTGTGTGTGTGTGTGTGTGTAAGTGTAAGCAGTTATGTACTCCTTTAATCTGTTCATATGTTCATCTTTGTAAGCCATTTTAAGCCTAACGTAATCTAAACTTTATATGGGGAAATCATTCACAATTGGCATTTGGTGATTATGAAAAACCTTTCTCTATGATTAATTCTTCACTCTATATTTTCTCCGTATCGTATGATTAAATTCCTTTCAGCATCCACTGTCTTCAACGCAACATTTCAGTGTGTCCATCGTTTTACCACAGCATTTTCATTGTATGACATCTTGCCATCATTTCCTGTAGATACGATGAATTGTACGAAATTTGATTTATACTCATTATACTGCGGAAGCAAGAATGATATTAGTTTTTAAATTGTACATACCTTGTGCTAAAGATGAGCAGCAAATGGAAATGAAATTGAAATTAAAATAAATCTGAATCATACACAGACAGAGCGCATAGCGTGTATTAATGCATCGCTTGATCTCTCTTTTTTCCCTCTAAAATGGTTAAAGATTTATCCATTTTTTTTCTATCCTCTCCGTATATAGTATACATATTATTTCTTCCTCTAACAAAATCCATTTCCAAAGGGGCAGGAATGTTTTAACAATAAAAATGATATCTTGCAGTGTATCTAAATCCGTCGAAATTACAAAAAACAAACAAACAAACAAACAAACAAACAAACTGATGTATGCACTGGTGACATAAGCCAATGTATAACATGCTGAGGAATAGGTCTGCCGTTCACCATCGTAAGTTCACTACGATGAGCCTCGAAATATGCCGCTGTTAGTATTATGACTATAAGATTTAAAGTTACCAGCATATTTTTGTAATGATTTCCGTAAGACTATGTTCAACCAATTAGGTTAGCCTAGTATTCATTATTTCTGTTTTGAGAAAATAACATTGCGTTTTGCTTTTTGTCTTTTACGCTAACGTTTTGCCAAAATTTACGAAATCGAGTATGAGATCAGCGATCAGTAAATGAAACTTCTGGCCAAAATGAATAAATAGATAATAGTAATAATGATAATAGCATCAACTAATTTATTATTGATTACGATATTAATCCTATCTTTGATTTCATGTGGAATCAAAATTAATAGAGACACAAGCTTGTATATAGGGAATTCAGGGAAAATACACAATTACTTTTGCCTATTTAGTGACGACCTATAATATGCGTTACGAGCATGTGAGTTGGTAGATCTCTTTGTATAATGCTAATAGTCAAAACATTAACGTGATAAAATACTGAAATAGTTTCAAAAGGAATAAATAGTACGAGAACGAGCCACCATTATGTGATACGTGGCGCCGGCATCTTCTGCGATTAGCTCACTCGAGCGTCACCCTGAATGAACAAGTCACGACGAATTGAATTACATCATCATAAGAGAAATGTCTCGTGTTCAGTCACGTCGTTCCCTTATCCATAATTTATATACAAATTTTCATCATTCATGCCGATGTGGCTGTTACGTGGGTTGCTGGGTTTTTTTTATTCATTGTTCCATATTAATGTTCCATTTTTTACTTTTAGAGACAGGTACAACACAAAATAGTAAATTTCAGATGGACAAAAAAGAATAAATGTAATGTATAAGCAAACGATATGAATAACGTGCAATAATTATGAGGAACCCATACTGAAAATCAAAAGCATGTAGAATTTAGGCTCCATAGTATAAATTTCAGAGGTTAGTACAATACATTAATGACGGAAAATGACGAAACATACCAGAACACAAAGTGTAGATAATGTCAAAAAGTTACATACGTAACATAAGAATATCATACAGTCGTCATGATTAAACCTAAGGTAACAGAAGCTTAGTAAAAATTTGGTCAAAATGTCACCCGAGCGAGATTTCAGTTTGAGTAGACAGGGATCAGGAAGTTTGGTTTGAGATTTTGCTAAACTCGATTGAAACAGAACAGAATCTATCCCATTCCAGAATGTGCGGATTCAGGAAGAACCGGCACAATTCATGCCAGGGTTTGTAGGGTACGCACTACAGAGATAGCTCGATCCGTCTGTCACTCTGTCAGTCTGTCAGTCTGTCAGTCTCTTCATTGTGACGTCATTTGAGGAGGTGTGTCTCACTTTTTCTTCTGTAGGAGGAGTTAAAAGTCCTTTCATATCATTACTAGTCTCTCATTTTTTAAGAATTGGTATTACGCCGTTATTTATAGGTAATCATCAGTAAGTGGCTGTTAAAAACAACATTCATCCTGTTCATATTGTGTCAATTGCACATTTTCAGCATTCCCTAATGCTCGTCAAGAAACAATTCTTAAGACTGAAGTACTCATCGTTCACTGTCAAAAGAACTTGTACGAGTAACTGTTGTCATTAACTTCATTTTCATGGAGAAGCTTGATAAAAATGATGCATCTCCTTTTCAAAGTTTTAATCTCCTTGTTGTAAAGGATGTGTCCATGCAATTACCTCAAACATTTAACAACGAAGATGATGGCAGATACAATTATTGTTTTAAATTCCACGATTATAGTGATATCTCTCTTTCCTCAACTTCTTTTCCGAATAATGACATGAAATGCATCCGCCCATATCAGAGATTGGGGAAACTTTCTTGGTGTAATTATATGGCATCGAGTATCAATTCATGATTCTTTTCCCCCTGGCTTTGCACAGTCTTTCCCGCTGATATTGATCGGCCAGGCAAAATTACCCCCTGACCTTTCAACAAAGAAGATTTAATTAGTCGGTTTATAACCGACAGCGGGCAATTAATTGGGGATTGAACATTGATGAGGGTATAATGGCAGACAAGACAACTGAACGGAGATGATTGAGACAAATAGATAAGCATCGCGGAAAACTAATTTCTGGTGCAATAAAAACGTTTAAGCGTAGCCCGATTTGGAGTCGCGGGGTCCGAATTGCATGCGTGTGCAAGTTCCCATGACTGTCGTGGTTAGGTTAAAAGTTAAGAAATGGAACAGTACAGTATATTATGATGTTTTCATTGACAATCTTCGTAACCAACTGACACAGAACTCATATATCTTTAGTATTATATTCATGAAAATCGAGCCAATAAGCATAACATAATAATCTAAGCAATTAATGTTTCATCTTTCTCTTTCGTAGTTACCCCCAGATGATCTGATATCATATCAGGTTTGTTGTACTGTTGCAAACTATGTCTCAATGTATTCCTTTGATGCTGTACCTTGCAATGTAGTAATGAACTCACAAGTTATAGGATAGATAGATAGATAGATAGATAGATAGATAGATAGATAGATAGATAGATAGAAATATATAGTAGATAGATAGATAGAGGTAAATGGCTATAGACATATTGTAATTATTATCTGTTCATCGATTGATCGAACGATCGATCTATCGATTGATTGGTTGGTTGATTGATTGATTGATTGATTGATTGATTGATTGATTAATTGATAAACAAAAAAAAAACTCGATAAGATGAAAAAGAGGAAGGTCTCCGAGGAGCTCGTAAGACTAAAAATGGAAAGGCAGTAACGTGCAAAGCGATCGAAAACAACAACAACAACAACTACGACGACGACGATAAAGTTAGAAACGCCCAACAGCTTGTGTGGGTTAGATGTACACGTAATTCTCATCCACCTGAGATTGAGTCCTCCCTAGGGGAGGATAGGGTGAGGCAGACACGGACAGACATGGGATCAGATGGAACGGACGGATACGAACACGTCTTCCTCGATGGATTCGCTCTGACCTGTACGATCGCCCCGGGCACTAAAAATACGGAAAACGGTGCGAGACGTTCAGCGTAGGGTTACGAAGTCGTCAGATTGAAAATGGCAAGGGAAAGAAGAAAACACCGTTAAAGAGGAGTTGGATCCTACCGAATTGAGGACAGCTCAAGTGTTCTCCGGTTTCAGTCGGGAGGAAAAGGTGATAAACGAGACATATCGCCTTGAACCTTTTTCTGCCATCTTGCCATGACGTTGATTTGTAAGGGCTAAGATCATATGGCCAGTCCGTACGTATTACTGTCTCCACGTAGGTTTATTGATAATATTTTCACAAGATATAAGGTGAAACATTGCCTGCTGCACGCTTTTGGGAAATAATCCCTTGAGGAAAATATGGCTACCGACGGGATGTCAAGTGTTATATTACACTAATAAGAAGGCAATGTCTGTATGAGATAAGAATATCAGGGCAATTCCTTTTTCGTTTCCTTCATGGTCCATTAGGGCCACTATATAATATCATTGAATTTGCATTGTTGGTAGCCCCATAAAGAAATGTAGGGAACCGAAATCGAAGGAAACATAAGAATCCATTTCGAATCGTAAGTGCCCATTTGGGCCACCAAAAGAGAACCTATTTGAAAATTTGGTGTTCCACGTCAAGTTTTAGTGACCCCCGGCCAAAAAGCCACCGCTAATGCCGAACTCTGTAGTACATAGGCCCTACTCATTCATTTATCTGTCCGCACATTAAATCATACATCCCCCTTTTCCCCGCAAAATTGTTGGTCAAATTCATTAGCCCTTTTTTCATTCAAATCAATAATAGTGTAGCCAGAAATACATGATTTCCCCTACCTATAAGCATAAGCATCACTCACTTGATTCTGTGTCTGTGTGTTTTGAATCAAGAATAAGGTTTATTCTTGATTAATATATAATCATTTATATAATATATATAATCTGGTTGCCATTTCGGGCTACTAATATTTCATTTTGAATTATAGCTACCCGATCTGGCCACCAAATTATAAGCTTTTTGTAAATCTGGTGGCCCAATTTATAATAAACATTTATTTCCACCGGCCTCTGATAGCTATCTCTCCTCCACCGCCCTGGTTATCACAAACTTGAGGTCTCAAAATGCCACTAGGGATATGTCGCTCCGTAGCTGGCGCTATTTTACTCCGTCAAATGAATATCATGATTATCTTGATTATGCAAAATCCAGTAGAGTGCGTGGAGTGTCTGTTTTTTTTTTTTTCGTTTGTTTTGTTTTCTTTTCGTTTGTTTATTTTCTTCACCGTCTTGTCAGTCTGTTTAATTCCCTTTTGTTGTTGTTTTCGTTAATGTTGTTGTTGTTATTCCAAATCAAAACTGTCAAAACCTTGTCCCGACTGATTATGCAGTAAAAGGAAAAGTTGTTTAGAACTTGCCTGCGGAGATGTGAAATAGAGAGAGCGAAAGAACGGTCATGTTTATCTATTATTATCTAAATGTTATGTCAGAATTAAAAAAAAAAACCCTCAGTCATCTGAGCTCGTTTACAGACTCGACCCCCCCCCCCCCAAAAAAAAAAGAACAAAACAAAACAAAACAAAACCCGAGAAATGAAAGTGTTGAACATACCTGATTAGTATCTTTTATTGAACAATGGCTTTAATCCCTTTATAATCTAGAAAAGCTAGCATGATTAGTTAGGAAGTCGACTCTTACATTTTTTTTTCCAGATCTGTATACAAAGCGTTGTCAATGATGTAAACCGATCTTTTGCATTCCAGCATATTCCCATGGTTGATTATTGGAACAGGCTTGGATTATAGCATAAAAGAATTATTCAGATTTGCCTACAAGTGTTGTGTTTGTCTACGTCCTGTAATCCTAATGTGAAAAAAGAGCTACACAAATATAAAAGTGTTTGGAGGCGACTTTAATTTCCTTTTCATCACGACATCTTTGTATCTAATACAAAAGAAAGTAGATCGTTTTTAAAGTTTTAACTCTTAATTCCATCACACGGCACTGCGTGCAACGAAAGGGGTGAGGGATTTGGAAAAGTTGCCCAAAGAAACTCGAGATTATCAGCTCCATGTTCGCACCTGCCTCTCTAAAAGGCAGACGTTTCATTCGCTAATGTAGGGTAATCCGGATTAGCTTACAAACTTGACCCTAAGTGCAAATTACCCCCTTCTTGAGTGTCTCTCGCAATCCCTCACTCTCTCTTCCTCTTTTTCTCCTAACTCTCTTCTTCTTTCCTCTTGTCATTCTCCCTCTTTTCTATCTATTTATTGATTTTAATCTATCTATCTATCTATCTATCTATCTATCTATCTACCGATCCATCTATTTATCTGTATATATATATATATATATATATATATATATATATATATATATATATAGAGAGAGAGAGAGAGAGAGAGAGAGAGAGAGAGAGAGAAATATATATCCATCTATGTATCTATCAGTCTATCTATCTATCCATCTATCTATAGTGATCTTTATCTATTCATCTCTCTCTCTCTCTATCTATCTATCCATCTATCTATCTATCTATCTATCTATCTATCTATCTATCTATCTATCAGTCTATCTATCTGTCTGTTTATCTGTCTGTCTATTACTGAAGTCTGTTTGCCAACTTTTTTCCATGAGGTGGGACGTGCATTTGAGATTAGAAGACTTCTCCATCCCTATATTACGGACACACAGTGACAATTTGAGGAGAAATAGGACACGCCTTTCAAAAGTTGCATTATGTTTCTAAAGCTTTGGCTGTGTGATTATGGATTATTTACGTTTGATACTCTAAACTGGGAACTTTTAAAAATCGTTTTCTTTTTAAAGAAAAGCCCTCCCTTTCTTTGACTTGCTACCTTTGTATATAAGTCAAGGCAAATTTTATTAGCATCTGGAGGTTCTGAGCCAGGTTAAGCATGCCATAGATGACGCAGACATATTTTGTTATAATTACTTTGATATTGCTTTGATAAGTTTGATTCCTGTACGACTATTGTGACATCACACATTGGTATGGAGTTCGCAACTTGAGAGGACTGGCATGGAATATTATTACAAACTAAAACACACACGTGCACACATGTAATTATGATTATATAATGCTAATGCACGAAGTGCCAATTTTCCCTCAATGCTTCAGTAATCTGTCTGCATTCGCTGAATTCACTCTCATATTTTGGAGGTCTCCCGTTCTAAGTGAAGAGCACATTATGTGATAATTGTACTTATTGGGATTGCCATGTTCGGTATGTAGATAATGATCCGAGTAGCTACTAATGTAATGATCGATAATAACTGAGTAGGCTTTCGATGGCTAATAAATTAGCCATCATATTACAGTTAGCATTGTGTCATCTCGTCTCGCACTCATGAACAGAGTAGCTATTTACATATTGATAGTTTCACCCTTTTGGTTAATGCACACGGGGAAAAAAAAGATAAAATGACGGACTTATCTGCATCAATGCCTGAACGTGATGAAATTTCCATGCAGAAAAGATACTGCAGGAATAAAGCTTTTAATCTGCGCTGCCAGTGTTTGATCACTTAAATGATTCATTTGTTTTGCTTTTTATGACTCATCGATCGAACTCCTAAAGATAGTTCATATCAAACGACCAAAATATATTGTGTATCACCCTGCTGGAAAGAACACAGTGTCCCACAGTGTGAGAACCACAGTGTTAACACATTGTGAACACAGTGTGAAATCTCTTCACACTGTTAAATTCGAGGGTTTTAACAGTGTAAACACAATGTGAGTCGTCAATTCACAGTGTGAAACAAAACATGACTACTGAGTATGTGAACACTCTGTGAAAACCACACCACAGTGTGAAATCATTTTCACACTATTAAATTCGAGCGTTTTCACATAGTCGACTATATGAACACACTGTGAACACACTGTGAACACACTGTGAACACACTGTGACCACACTGTGAGACACTGTGTTCTTTCCAGTAGGGCAGAGTTGCTCGCATGTAGGCCTATTATTTCTAAACGTCGACTTACTGTTACAGGCGTGCTTTCGAGTTCTGCTTTGCATTATAAGAGCACAAGAATCTTACTCCTTCCCCCATCCCCTCGCTGTCTCTCTCTCTCTCTCTCTCTCTCTCTCTGCATATTACTCTTTCTGAGGTCACCGGAAATGGTACTACATCTGGATAACATTTTCCCAATCCCCTTGCCATCGGGAAGGTGTTACATACATATAAATAGAACTCATTTGCAAAAGCACCACGGCGGTAGAAAAGGTGGGGGTCACCAGAAATGGTACTATGTCTGGATAACATTTTTCCCAATCCCCTTGACATCCGGAAGGTGTTACATACATAAGGTTAGAACTCATTTGCAAAAACACCACGGCGGTGGAAAAGGTGGGATGTGTAACAAATGGGCTTGATTACAGCTGCATTCCCGCGTAAGAAAGCACATTTGATGGATGGAACTGTTCCCTGCTCAAGCCCCTCAAGGAGTTTCGAGTGGAATGATAAAAAAAAAAAAAACCGCACCGAAACGTTCATGTGTCCCATCCCGCCCACAAACAGTTGGCATGGATGGGGCGTCACTTTTACAGATCACTGCAGGTGGGCGCGGTAATGATAATCCAGATTCCAGAGACTAAAATGATGCCACCTTTACTCAAAATATTCAATGGGAATGGAGAGGCTAGGAGAAAAGAGCTGGAAACCTCGAAAATACTGACCAAATGCCAATCGATCCAGGCTCCATATGCTTGTCATCATAAAAGCATTGATGTCAAGCCAGTCATTGAAAGAAAGCGGTTTCATGCTTCGAAGACACAAAATAAAAATCAATGTCGAATCTCCGTATACCCCCGAAAATGGTTCAATGATTAGTACCACGCCGAAACAATGAATGAAATGAAATATTTAATATGATGAATTCTAGATTAATTATGTAACTTATTTCAACTTAACTTATGTCTCATTACGTAAAGTTTATTTTTTGATTTTCACATTTCTGTTATCATTGTTTAATCTACGAGTGCATGCTATACTAATTCAAGTTTAGGGGAACTTAATTTTTCCCCTTTTTTATTGTTGTGATGTTTCTTCCTTGTTTTTGTTCCTTAAAGGGTGTGTGCAGTTCTGGTCGAGGTGAAGATTTAGCTTTTAACGTTTTGCGAGATATTCAGAAACTACTCTATGTCAAAGAGCATGCAATTCTAAGGGGTATCAAAAGTTTATTCGATGAAAATCGGTTTTGAAATGGCTGAGATATCCAAAAACAAGGTGAAACAAAGATATCCTAATAAAGTTGTGGCATGTCGCCTTTTATTATTAGCACTTTTTTGGATATCTCAGCCATTTGAAAACCAATTTTCATCAAATAAACGTTGAATCCTTCTTAAAATTACATGCTCTTTCATATTTCATAAGAGGCTTTTCATCATCTCACTTATGAATGTTCAAAACATGAATCCCTACCTCAACCAGTACTGTACAGTCCCTTTAATGTGTATTCGATGGAAATTGCGTCCTCTTCATTGTATGTAAGGGAATCGGCCATGATAGGCTTCAAACGGCCTTTACTGATCCCTCACGCGCTATGTTTGTATACATTTTTTCTCTTCTGTTTTATTGTGAACGTGATGTTTTCTTTTTAGCATGTGAAATAAATTTGAATTTGAATTTGAATTTAGATTTGAATTTGAATTTGAATAGAGAATAAACATGAAATGACATAAACACTACAACAGCGAGATATTCCACGATCTGTTCCCTTATCAGTCGCATGGCTGAAATTCGAACCACAAGACAACGAAGGAATGTATGTCATATTGTCACCCTCATAGGCTTTGTCAAGTGTTTGTTGAATGAGTGCACGGCTACCATTTCACAAACACAACATTTCCTGTCTTCACGTTTAACATACTGTTCGCTATAACATACGCAATTAATTATCTCAAGTAAATTCCGCTCTGCACACCTTGTTCATTTATACACCGGATCGAAAAAGTGATGCGTTCACCGCAAAACCTTCAAATGTGTAACTTACATAAGATGGTTGCTATGCAACGGATGACCTCAAAACATGTCTTGCGATGTGATAATGTAGATTTTAATTGCTTTTGATAAAATTCGTTCAACTAAATTTCACTTTCTTCTTCCGTTAATGTTCCATTATGCGCATGTTAGTTTCACTCGATGCAGTCTACGAATCTAAACACTTGGGAAGTTCAGTTAGAATTCATAAATTGAAGTAATAAAGTTGGACTACTTTATGTGTTTAGCCCAAATTCAACTTTAACGTTAGATCAAATATCATTTTGAGTTTCGTCCCTGCAAATGTCATGCTTCCTTATTAAAAAACAGAAAGAAAAAAAATGGAAAATGCATTCTTCCCTAACTAAGCATTTGAAATGTATAGACGAATGCAAATAGCCAGAGCTTGCATTAACAAAACCAAAAAAAAAAAAAAAAAAGAAAAGAGGAAGAAGAACGAAAGAAAGAAAATAATAGATCTCGTAACAGAATTAGCAATAAACTGGGTAAAGAAGGCCATATAAACACTTCAAGGGGGTGGTAGAAAGAGTACGATTGAAGGAATTGAATGAGAATGCTTGTCAAGGGCGCTGCGACAATTTTTCCATGCAAAAGTGTAAATCCCAGTCCTTCATAATACCCCGTTTCATTACTGCCACTCAATTCACCTCGGAATATACGTCGGAGTCGAAATAAATTTACTTTTAGTAAGGATAACTTTTTTTTTTCAATGCAAATGAAAGGTTATGCCCTAGATTAACAATGTCAAAGTTTATGAATAGTCATTGTGCTTCGCCTAGTTCCTTTCAAAAGGAAGTTTCAGATATAACTTCGAGCTTGAAGTTCTTTTAATTTTGTTTTCACGCATACAACCTGCAGATACACCTAACTTGTAAACTAAATGCAGTATTGCCGTGCACAGTATAGTATTCAAAGATGACTTCGGGAAACAGGTGACGGTTCTAATAAATTCAGTAGATAATATGATTATTATGATAATCATATTAATTTGAGACACACCTTCCAAAAAAAGAAAAAAGAGAAAAAACATTTTAAAAAATAAAGCATAGATGATTTAAAAAAAAAAAAAATCTCCATCGGAATGTCAAATAAAGTGATGGAGTATACTTGAATACAACTATCATCCAAACATCTTTAAATTGAACATGTCTGTTTCTATATGAACACTCACACACTCTCACACACACACACACACACACACACACACCCACGCACACACACACACACACACACACACATGATATACAATGTATATAAATATATAACATACATCATTATGTTTGTGGGTGTGTGTTCTTAAGATTGGTAAGTTCTAAGAGCACTGTAACATTTCAATGTTGCATAATGTCCAGTATCCTACAGTTATTATATACTTCAATTTCATAAAGATCTACACACATGCATAATACCCGTACATAAATGTATAATATACATATACATTATATAAATATGTGTATATACATAATGTTTACGGGTTTTATGCATTTTTGTAGATTGTCATGAATCAATTAATATACAAATCATATATTATAATGTATATGTATATTGTACTATATATACATATATTTTATATGACATTCAGTGTGAAAAGTGAAGCATTCACCGGACGTATCTATTTCAATGTAGTTTATTTCCAAGGTTTTGGTATTTTCTTTAGACCTTTATCAGGCCTTTACAAACGAATATGACTCACTGGTATACTGTACATACAACAACATGGCTGCACTCATTAGCTGTATAATTTTAACTAACGTGAGTCTATAATGACCATTATTATCAATAGGTTCATAATTGCATGATAAAATACAATAATTATTATAGATAAGTCACTTCATAATATTGGTTCATAAGGGTGGAATAATATCACACATTCACATGTTATTGGTTATTAAAAACAAAACACAATGTGAGGGCATATATATGTGTGTATATATATATATATATATAATATATGTTTATATATGATTTGTATAAGAAGAAATTTCCAAGAATGTTTCCCTACCTCAATCGATACGATGACGAATTACCCCTAAGTGACTCTTGATCATGCAGTCGGCATGCTCATCTCATTCGCTAGCAAATCGACCGTCTGAAAGTGATACACGACCACAAACGAAAATCGATTTCGCACGGCCAGCTTCTCTGCAATAAGCTGTGGCTTGAAAGTGTGTGTTTACTATTGGGATTAAAGATAGAAATGTGTTGATTTTCCTTCAAATCAATCTCCAAACGGAACGAATTGTAGGTCACTTGAATCTTCATAGTATTATAGCCTTTGTTCCTTTTAGAAGATTAAGAGTGGAGACCGAATAGGGATAAATTAAGAATATATCTTTATGGTAGAGACATTGTAGTTCACTAGATGTCATTATGCCATACACATTCCAAGTTTCTTTATTTCACCAAAGCAAAGAAGATATTCAAAAAAAAAACCCACATACATCAACATTAAAATACAATTACAAACATGTCAGTTAAACAGTGTAAAAGGAAATGCTATGGTAGGCAGCAGCCAGAAAGGAAATGTCCCTTATCTTTGGCTGTGTATGACCTAAAAACATTCATTAAATTTCTGTTACCAATGTGTTCGAAGCAAATAAAACATAAGAACAGGACAAGACAAAGACAAAACAATCTTTAAGGGAGAAGTGGAGGCATTCCTTTATTTTTATCATAGCGAAAGGCCACTCCATGTTCTAAATGATTTGAACGGCGTAGTATCAAACAGCAGAGTATTAGTCCCGATGTCATCATAAAGTGGGCTTAAAGTGGTAGAGCTATTGGCAACCATCATCACTATTTTTGCGGGAAAGTGAGATCGTTCCCTACCACTGACGAAGAGATGATGTCACTGTCTCCCAATCCCCACCCCCCCCCCCCCCCTTAAGCATGAAGGATCTCGATGTTCATCCGTTTTCTATTTTTAAAGAACTGAATATACAGCTGTATGCAAGAAATATTTATTCATCATCAAAGAGATGAGAGGACGGGTCACGAAGAAAGGGGGGCAAAATCTACAACATTACTTGCGGACGTTTGACACTAACAACGTGGAATTGGGGAAAATGGAAAGTGCATCACAGATCATAGATTGAAGTAATTCATCTAGATTAGCATTGCTATACAGTGTATGATTATTTCCCAGGTCGAAATAAAGAATGATATAGGTCAAAGGAAATGTTTTACGTCGTTTTACACCTTATTTTTGTGTGTGTGATGTTTCATGCATGGGGTAACGTCTTTCCAATGTCTTAGTAACATACATCTGCCAATAATCATTGAAAACGCTGTATAATAGTGAACTTGTAGTTTTTGAAAATAAAAATCAACAGCAGTGTTTTTGCGTGTAAAAGAACTAAATCATACAGAAGTTGTACATCTTACAATAGGGACATTTTCAATGCAGCACGCAAGTGACGATGCACCCTTAAATTTTCGGTGATACATCGCTCCGCTCACCACAGTCTAACCAGGTTTGATTGAACTTCACGAAGTCTATTGACCTTGGTTATTGAGAGGCTCGGACCTGCGATGTTTGAGGCTGTTTGCTTTGCTTTCCATTTTCTTCCCATTCCGCCTTGTTAGGGGCAGGCAGTCGTCCGCAAGTGTCGTAGATTTCGTCCCCCTTTATTCGTGACCCCACCTCTTTCCTCCCGCGTGCCTGCTAGCTGCATTCAAGGTGGTTGTCACCCGAGTTACGCAGAGCGCGCTATCCCTACACAAAATCCTGGATTTACCTCATCCGATCAATTCACTAGTGACGCCACAGTGTTAAAATTTTATCCTACTTTACGGCTTACGAAATTAAACAGAAAATAATGCTGATATCATCTGTTTAATCATTCATTCCACGACTTATATCTATTTGCACGCTTATGCATTTACGTTAATATCAAATTTGGAAACAAAATGATAAAATTAGACACATTCCTGTTCGGAGATTTCATCAGTTAGTTTCCAAATCGGCAAAATCCGTATTACAGTAACTTGCCACAGAAACGGGCACAATTTAATGGCTACTATACAATTAAATCCAGCCTAGAAGGGGGCATTTGAAATAATGATGCAACTCCCTATAGTGATCACGTAAACCGCAAATATCATTTTGAGAAAAAAAAAAGAATGGTGAGAATACAGGTCTGAAAGCGAATATCAAAAGAGCAATAGTTATAGTCGATCAGAATATAAGGTCGACTATTTTTGGAATTTTGACTGAATCTTTGTGTTTTTGTGTTGATTTGCGACTGCTGTAAGACAAGAAAATTCAATCTTTACTCTGTTTTTTTTTTTCATTTCTAAGCTCATCATTAAATGTACTGTTCACAGTAATGCTTTATAAACTAAAACGTCCAGGTCTGTTTCTTATCATTTCTATAATGTTTTAGCTTCCATAAAATAAGGTGACCGTTTTCTGACTGTCCATTCTTAGCTCCACAATGTTCTCCTTCCATACCCTTTTTTCTAAGGTATATATATGCATGTAACCTTCGGAAAGATGATAAGGCTTCTACGCGTAGTAGAACACTCATTAGAGGAGTGTGCTTTGCTGTACGGCAGTATTGTAATGGAAGTCCAACTTCTTCCCGCTAATGGCGCCAACTTGTAATGCGCCAAGTTGGGGCGTTGAGAGAGTCGCTCCACGCCACAACTTTCTCTCTCCCGGCGCACCCTCCTCGGCACGGTGCGGTATATTAAAGTCTCCTTGAATCGTCTCCAAACACGTATCAATTGCAGTGTATAGTCCCGATTGATGACACGTGACTGACAGACGCAGACTCAGTTTCTTCCCGCGTTCCGCCATTTTCTGGATGACGGACTAATCTTCCTTCCCAGGTGGGAAGAGCGCAAAAAGGTATATGTACTCGAATTGGTTGTTGCATTTTCTTCCTTACCCCTTTTTGGTTGTTGTTGCCACGTGAACGAAAGTAGTGGTCCTTTAACTATGAATGACCATCGCTGAGACATGAAAATTATCCATTACTTTATTTTTGGCAGCAGTGTGAAAGCCCAGCGGCAAACAAACATATAACACACACACATACACACACGAATTTATATACACATGTAACCCATGTATAATGTTTTTTTTTATGTAGAAGAATCCATTACTCCTTAATAATTATTCATTCCTCATCTTCATGGGTTTTTCTTTCTCAAATAAATATTACAAGTCGGAAGGATATAATGATGGTGGGGATTTTTCATCGCATAAACTTATATGTATATATATATATATATATATATATATATGTTATGTATGCAAAGGGCCTTTATAAATCACATATTTTATACATAGGCCTATATTGTATCTTTTTTTAGTGGCTTAATGTGAAAGCTTTGTGTGACTGTCACAAAAACCTTTGGCAAATTCTTTGCAAAATTGTCACAATTTTGAAAGCAGAATATGGTCAAGTCATTCATTTTCATACAGGCTAGATCTTTAATATTCTGTAATTTTTCCTTCACAAACTGTTTTTTATGTCTTATATGTATATATGATTCATATATGTATATATAATTCATATATGTATATATAATTCATATATATATATATATATATATATATATACATATATACATGTATATGTGTACATTTGCATGTATAAACATTTCAGTATCTTTTAATCTTTTTTTTGACAAAATTAAAAACATGTTAATATTTCCAAAATGCCATTTCATTTGGGTGACAGGAAAACAAAAATTACTATCATTACGCCTACTGCCATTCTCCCCATTTATTTGGTCTAATGTAGGCCTAACTTGTGCTTTGTTTTCAGAGTATAACCTATCATTAAGCAGAATGATGAACAAATACAAGTCGTGAAATGTGCTCTGGCTTGACACTTGAAAGGGATCTCCGCAAGTGACTACCCTACGCAAATGTGTACTGTTTAAACGGGATGCAAGATAAGATCGCGATCACAGTTTATGAATCTCCTGTACATGAATCGTTCATTTTGTCCATGTTTACTTGGTTCAATTCTGACATCAAATACCTCATCCAGTGGCAAAATCTTTATGTCATATGCCCCCAACTTTTGAATGTCCTATACCCCTCCCCATCCTTAAAGCACTCTTAAAGAACATGTAAGAGAGTTTTAAAAGCCATTCATTTATTTTACGGATTCAGTTTATTTGTATGTGCTTGACACAGCAATTTGCGCTTTCTTACTAGTAATTTGATAGATATCATTGTTCTTGCTAAGTTATAAAATTATGCAAGAATGAAAATATGCAAGAATTTAAAAGTACCAAATAATAGTAGTGGGCAGCAATGACAAAATGCTTTAATCAAAGGCTAACAGCAGATCGAGAGTTTTGAGTAATATCAAATGTAGTCATTCGATATGCTCGTCTACTCCATACATCTTCCTCCAATTTGTCAGCGCGCGTCTAATCTTATGGCGTGCGAGAAAACGGACGAGCGGAAAAAGATGGAGATTTTCAAATACAAGGACGGAAGGGAAGAGAAAGAATTAGAGATCACGGACGGGAGCGAATAGATGCCTTCGAGGAAAATTAATTCGTGTACGACAGAGTAGGATATTTTGTTGAAACGGTCATTTTGTTTCGTGAGTCCTAGCTTAGTTGAGGAGATTTTTGTTTTCAACTACAGATCGTGAGGGTATTGCAGTTTTTTTTTTTTATTCTTTTGATCAATTGATCATAATTGACTTCATATTAATTCGGCAAAATTTAAATTTTGTATCAAAATTGATGCAATCACACTTGTTCTTGCTTTATCATGCATATAGCACTTTCCACTTTCATGTTTTGATTTTCCCGCCATTAAAGAAGAGACCAAAGTAACGACACACGGTTAATAGGTGTAGAGAAGGTTTTAATTTATAGCAGTGATGCCTCTCGATGTTCTGGAAGACCACACGATTCATGTCACTTAATTAAAGCTTCCTAACCAGTAGTGACTCTTGTTTAGTAGTTGACTTGAGAAGTTACGTTTACGATTCTATTATGTCTCAATATGATGACCATGGATAAAGAAAGGAATCAAATTGATCCGTTTTCCCTCAGTCATTAAATACATACAAGTTGAATCCACAAACCATCGAATAAGATATCTTAATCATCATTAATCCCACATACATATATAATGTCTGGTTGTCCCTCTATACTATCTTTCATCATTCCTATTTTCGCTAATACACATTCCACTGTCTAACCGCCAACATGCCCAAAGAAGTCCTGTGAACATCCTTCAACCACTGCATCGGTAAAGATCTCACTATCACATATCGTCTTCTCATTATAATACAATCGAAGTATGGTGCATCTGTTTAAAGGTAATAAATAAATCTGAATGATACAAGATTAAAGACATGCATGATCTCAATTCCTCATGCGTGCACTTTTCAGTTTTGCCGTTTTCTTATGCTGTGCCTCGCACTACACCACAACATTTCATTAAGAAACACATAAAATGCACTCAAAAACAAAAGTAATGCGTCTTTTGTCAAAACAATGGTAAAATTTTGCTACAGTTCATGACACTTCTTCACAGGCAAACCGTTTGCATGTCGGCAATTGACTCCTAGCCATCCCGTGCTTACCTATAGAGACATTGTTCTGAACATTGTTGAGAGGAATCGGATGACTTTACCTCCAAGAGAAGGTAAAACGGCTGAAAATTATGAGTAAATAATTATATGAAGGATCTAAATGCTGACAAAATGCAAAACGAGACAAACCCTGTAGGGATGCAACTTACTTATGTATCTCTCCTAGATTGCTGCTCCTGTTGTATCTTGCTTATCCGATTGTCGTGTTGGAGTCGTTTGCTGCTTCTAAAGAGTTCCGGTGGATGGCACGACGTGTTCGCGCGATTTGTGTATTCCTTTGATGTCTTCCCAGCTCTTGAATTAATGTTCCCTTCCCGACAATCACCCTCAACTCCCTCAGCCCGTCCCTCTTCGGCGGCGTAATCGATCTCGTGGCTGTTTTCCGAATCAGTGCCTCGGAGCCGGCAGCAGACCCCGTGACGAATACGCCAGTGCCGTCTCGGTTGTCGACTATAGTTCGAAATTCAGGAAGTCGGAATCGAGTGCGTGGACGTGCGGAAATCGCTTATACGATCTCTGTGGCCTCGTTTTAATAGATCCTGCCCGGGCCGCGCACTCAACGTGATTAGGCAATCTGGCACCTAATCTGAGATGGATCAGGTTGTCTCGCCTCTCATGGTGATCCTAAAGATTGAGTATGGTCACAACGCTGCATATCGCGTTTTTAATTGGTGTGCGCATAAACCTTTTTGAATGGTAATTACAATAGGTTCAACGTGAAGAAACCGATTGGCAACGGAGAAAAGAGTGGTATCGTGATCGATTTTCACTTGTGCAGGAGTTTTGATGAGTGCGTGCGTATGGAGGTGCGCGGAACATTCACGGATATCTTATGCATGCGTCGCGGTTGAAGTGTTGCATATATTCTAGCATAGCAATGAGATATATTTGTATCTCCCTCATGTTTTTCATGAGGAAAAATATATGTGTCTGCTTCGTCCGTGAACATCAGTCAATAAAGATCGGACGGATGCCCATGAAAACAACGCACTCAATCTTGTTTGCGATGGCAGCACAGCCAAGTGACTTCTAAATCATTTCTGGATTCACTGATCTTCATCTATGGCCTTATACCAAAGAGCAGTATAAGTATAGTGAAGTTCAGAGGAAATGTTAGGAAGATTACACATAATTTAAAAGTAGTAAGGATACAGAAGTTCAGAGGATAGAGCGTAGATAAATCTAAAGGAGTAAGCAGGGGAGTAAGTGTAATCTGCGTGGGTGTATAACGACAGAGAATAAGACTTCATCAGGCTTATGGTTTACAAAGATAGAAACAGAAAAGGAATGCAACTATAGTACAGGCGATTCTGATACAACAAATACAAATGGAGTGGTTCTTCTATTCACTCCCGTTCAAAGAGGGAATGCTTTTTTATTTCGACAAACAATACTATGACAATGAAAAATTACAGTCAAAGGAAACCGAGATTAAGGGCTTATTTTAGCTGTTGGTCCAGGAAGGCATGCATAAAGAGAGAGAGAGAGAGGGGGGGGGTAGAGTTAGGGGAGAGAGGGGGAGGAATTGAGATGGAGAGAGAGGAGGAGGAAGAAGAGATAGATTTTGAGAAAGTATCTATAAATCAACCATCAGCAAATATTGAAAACATGCGTAGATGTGAAGCTCTTTACAGAGCATCCAAAAAGGCAAACATATGAATATAATATACTAAACATCAAAAATTCGAGTATCTTTTTTCTTGACATTTTTGTTACTTTCATATCACGAAGAGCAATATGTCAGATATAAGAATGTGTGTGTTTCTGTGTATGTATGTTTTTGTGTGTAATAAGAGCATGGTGTGTGTGTATACTGAAGGGCAGGTGCATGTTAAAATCTGCTCACTGTTAAGTTTTTGCTTTCTTTTTCACAACACTTATCATTATTAATCCTCGATCATTTTGTCTAAATGTTGTCTTGGGGCCAACTAACAAGCTCTAATTGCTTCAAATTGCTTGTTAAACCATTATTATAAAATGGGTTCAAGAATGTAGCCAATTGGAAGCGCTGAAATGAGTCACGTGTGCGTACATTAATTTCTCACTAACATGCACGGCCTGACGTCACAATGTTTACACTAGCAGTGCGCACTCAATAAGTTGTTACAAATTCGTCGCGCGCTACTATACGCGCTGTCAATCCTGTAAACAACTTCTAGCTCGGGCTGCTGCCAGCCGGCCTTTCTTGTGCATACATGTGGCGTACGTATACTCTTTTACGTACACATCTCACAGTACTTATATGTGCGGGATTTCCGAGTGCGACGTGCGTAATATGTTTGGGACGAACATCTTCGGACATCTTGACTTTTTGACTTGAGCGAGTGCTACATGTAGCTGACTGGTATTGACCCACAAAGGTACGTGAAAATGCTGTTAGTTTTCGACCCATTTTATAAAACAAATGATGCACAGGATTATTTCGTGGCGTTAGTGGAGATGCAGCTCTTTCTCGGGTATTTACAATGTAGTGCATGTTTCACAATTGTAAATACCCTCGAGTGCGCTACATCTCCACTAACGCACTCTATCCTGTGCATCATTTTTATATGCATGTATACGTTTCGCTTTTGTTTTTGTTTTGTTTTTGTTTTTTTACTGTGTACATAATGTACTTCTTATTTCTTTTTTGTGTCGAATAAAGAGAAATTGAAATTAACATCAGCAGGGCAAATTTCAAAATGTCAATTGTCAAATTGTCATGAAATCATATGAAATATGTCACTAGCAGAGAAAAATACACTGTTATCATTAAGGGAGCTTGACTTGCATGCTGATATCAGTACTAAAGAAAATGATATGACTTTATGATATATTTGCAGGATTCCTAAAAGTCATTTATATTAGGAAATACTCTGAAAGAAATGGTAAGGAATAATTGTCCAAAATGTAAATTTCTATTCACGTGTTAGGGTAGACTATGCGTAAGTTGTATGATGTAGGCCCTATGTTTGTTTGTCTATAAATAGTGAAACGAAAGGCGTATGATGTACCTTTAGGCGCAGGCATTATTTTCAGCATCTTGTCAACTATACCAAATTTGGAACAATAATAAAGGAACGTTGATCTTATGTCTTACGTATCATCTTATATCCTTTTCAATCTATTTTAAAACCTATTGTCTCTCTTTTGTCTCGACAATAAATCAGATTGAGAAATCATAAATTATACTATAGTACACTGTAGCTGGTTTACTAGAGCGCTATAAAGTCAAGAGTGTCATAAAGAAGTAAAAGAACAACGTATGCAGTCATACTCTGTTTTCGACTTAAAGAAATTAATTGTAATTCAATGGGATAGAAAAAGACTACATAGTATACTTGGCAAGGAAAACATGATTCCATCTGTAATAAATTGTTTGGGGAAAAAAGAAACAATGGATACATTATAACACTAGGACGAGATGTCACTGAATCGCTTAAGGGTAGATGCAGCCCCTTCCAAATTTCCTGAAGGTCACGTTTTTTTCAGGGTTCTTTTTTTCAGAACATAGAAATTCTACGTGAAAATTGCTTATAACTATTTCCTTTTAAAGGACATGCATTTTTGTATCACTAACCCAATTCTTGAATCTTGAATCTTGACGTATATGTTACTTGAAACTATTCTCTGACTATTTCTGCTCAAAGTTGCTTATTGATTGAAATACGATACACTGTGTTACCTTTCACATTGATTCGGTGTATTCTTTTTACATTATTTTTGGAAAAAGAAACGAGAGCATAAATTACATTGAATCCAATAACTTTATATGCATGCAACATTCTTGTAGGCTGCTAGACTGTTGATAAAGTGGTTCATCTTTATTTTAACGAGATGTCTTTTTGTTGTTCTACAGAGAAATTAGATGAAAATGAGGTTTTCAAACATAATGATAATTAAAAAGACAAAAAGAAAGAAAAAAAAAGAAGAGAAAGAATGAATGAATGAAAGAAAGAAGGAAAGAAAGGAAGGAAGAAAGAAGTAAATAAAGCAGGAAAGAATTGAACGGAAATAAAAAAACAATAGATAAAAAGGGTTTGGAAACAGTTGCGTTAAAAATGATGCAGAGACGCCAGACTTGAGTATAGGGACTTGACCTATAGTGTTATATGTGAAGTCGTCACAGGCGAGCAAACGACCGAGCATTCACAATCCCTTATGTTTCAAGGACCGAATAATATACACTGAAGAGGATTATGACTGCTTGTGCAATGAATCGCCACGCGCCATTTTGTTCTATTTAGATCGCTTTCGTTGCACAGACGAATCCAAGACTCTCATGGAAATCAGATGTGAGTGGGCCTCGATCTCCACATTGGATTCACTATATCTGACCGCAATAAAAAGAAAATAATAAAAGCAGCGACATGAATAACCAAAGGGGGCATGATGGGATTAATGGGGCATACGGCAGCTGAGATTCCTTGGGTGCGCCAGTAAACGAGGACGTGAGTGAGGAGCCATTTCAGTGCGTGGTAATCGTAAGAGTGCTTATCTACTCATTTTGAGCTGAGAAATATGGACATTTTTTTTTAATGGTGACACAAAAGAAAAAACAAACAGACGAATAAAGTAGAGTGTCATCAGCATCGGGAAATTGCAATATTGATTCGATGAGTATCAAGTGGCGTTTTTAATTGTACGATTCCCTGTGCTTAACTGATTATAATTATGCAAGCCGTTCTTCGTTTGCCTTGACGAGGTGGTAGGTTGGAGACAAAACGCATTTAGGGAGAGCTGGGATAGGAAATGAACGAGGGCGAAGACAGTGCGCTTGCGTGTGTGTGTGTGCGTTGTGTGTGTGCGTGTGTGGGTGTTTTTGCGTGTGCATGTGTATGTGAGGGTGTATGTGTGTTCATGTGTTTGTGTGTATGGTGTTGTGTGTGTTTGTGTGTGTGTCCGTTTGTAGTCAGGATGCTGAATACGGCAACTTCTACTGATTTTAGCTCATTCGCTGCAAATCAGATCAGTAAACTCAATCAACTCGACCTGTATCTATACCAAACGTCCTCCTTTTTGCATTTTGACATTTTTTTTTCTGACCATGTGATGTCTCAGGATACCTCTTTTAGTAAACATCAGCAAGGTTATTATGACCCTACTGAATGTACTAAACAGAGAAAAAAAGTGTTTAACAAGCATGAAAAAAAAAGGGTCAATTTACATTATTTGCGAGAGGAGGTATAAGAGACCTTTGACCATTTTCAAGTCTCTCAACCATCGCAGAGAAGATACTACTGTATTGTTAGATATATACAGTATATATATATATATATATATATATATTATATATATATATATATAATATATATATATATATACATATATATATATATATATATATATATATATATACGTATATATATATAATATGTTATATATACATACATACATACAATGCATGTATAAGCGTTTCTTATAACACACACATAATTTATGCATAGGTATAATATTAATTGTACAGGGCTATACATTAGCCGTGGCAGTAAAAATTGATGTCTGGCCACAAAATCACCAAAAAGGATATCTTTTGGAGGCCAGATCGGGCAACTAATATTCAGAATGGATTTTTAATTTTCGGGCCACTGTACATTTCTTGTTCAGGCCACCAAAATTTAAGATTGAAAGATTTTAGTGGCCCAAACAGCCCACCAGAGAGAGAAAAAAAGCTAGTGTCCGTCGAGCCCTGGTGGATGTACGTGTATTGGTAATACATAATATAGCAATATATTGCATAGTAATCATTTTTGGTAATGTAATCAACTTTCAAGTGTAATTCAATTATTAAGAAACATAAAACTTAAAGTTAGTAGGCATATTATTTCCTTCTTTTACTTTCATACAGTATTTGGTAAGGGTACGTTGATGTTTACTAGTAAAACAGTCATGTTGCGCCTTTCTCTCTGTGAACTTGTACACTATGACCAAATTAGTGTTCATTCATCGATGCTGGGATGCAATACGTCACAAAAGGGATTTCAAGTGAAACGTATAACGCGCCTGCGTGCGTTGCATCATGTACAACGTGAAGGATGAGTCTGAAAGGATGGGTCCATATTTCGCAACAAAATTTTGAATAATGAACACGAATGATTGCCGAGTCCCGTGATCTAAAGATTGATCAGCATTCCACAGATATTGTGGACCTTAAAATGGGCATCAGTTCCAGACCCTCTCCCCCTCCCTCTCTCTCTCTCTCTCTCCACCCCACCCCTCTCCCTTCCCCCTCCCCATCGGAGAAATTGCAGAAGGAGACTCAGCGATCGTGACGTTCTCCAGACAGAGTGTCCGCGGAGAGCAATTCACGGATGCACGAATGGTACAACTCATCCGGAGTAATTTGCAGGGCGCGAAGAGCAACAGACAGTAATTGTCATGAGTCGTGGAGAGGAGGCGTAGTCGTGAAAACGATCTCGCCGCAGCCCCGGACGGGTCGGCCCCGGAGGGGATGAGGATGTGTGTTGCGTATCACCTCTAAAATAGACAGCCAACTTTAACTCGTCATATTTGGTGGGACAAGCCATTGTATAATTTACGCTAGAGTAATTTGATCGTGTATATTTTTGATCACGCTCTATGCATCATTTCACAATTTGGAGAAAAAGGGCGATATAGATATTGATTATAAAATTTATTTATGTAAATTATTATTTACTATGAAAATTGTTTATACAACCATCAACGGGATCATACCGATGAAAGGTCACCCTATCCTTAATGCTTGTCCTTATGGGATCAAGATAAAGATCAAGATCAAGAATTTCTTTTCACGACATGCTGCGGATTCTCGTGAGATTGCCGGTAATTCTACTGGCTCACCGAACACAGAACGAAACAAACTGACACGAAGCGCACACGCGCATACTCAAGTGACCACAACTAAATCGAAATAATAAATCACAGAAATAACATTAATCAATATCACTGTATTTCGCTTGTTGATAAACACCATAGAAAGAAAGGCAAAAGATCGTATATTCGAGGGATATACATGTATGTTTTATATTCGTGTGTGTTTGTGTCAGTATGAAGGCCTACGTTGATGTGTATTGTGTGCCTTAATAAGTTTTCATACTTTGCATTATAGGCAATCACTTCATGATTATGCTTCTTGATATAAAAGATAATTAGATTTTAATTTGCATAAAGTACATTTATTTCACATACTAAAAGACCTTTTTGAAAGACCAGTTATACTACTGCCTAAAGCGAGCCGTGTCCATAGCAACCCTGAATGAATGAATTCAGCGTTTAACCCTATACTCGGTGCATGTAAAGATAATAATTATCAATCTTCGAGATCTTCAAGCATGTCATATGAGAGAGTTGTTAACTATTCTACACTAAAACACAACACACATATACCACATACACAAATCAAAATACATGCATATCGAAGCACCACTTGCAGTCTAAACGAGTGTAATTATGAAGAAAAAAAAACAAAAAAAACCTAGTTTTTTATCCAGGCTCTTCTTCCTATATGGGACAACGGAATTCGTCCGAAGCTTGAAACTTTGAGGATATAATAATCTCAATTCGCCTGGAAGGCAAGGCTATAAGATGACAACATGACTTTGCCCCGGAACGTTCTCGCAGACATCCCGAGCATTAATGGATGTGTGGCGATTCGAGACGTTTACAGCCAGACGTAAACACAGCGCCACGCACCTGGAGATCGAGTTTGGTATCATCCGGTTTTCTTCCACCGAGGATAGAGGATGCCCAGCACGATGGCATCTCCACACGATCAGACCCCATTTGTCAAGATGACGTGGATGATTTGCCTGTAGGATCTGTCAAGATGCGCCCAAAGATGAAACCATCAGTCGTTAAACTGCGCGTGACGTAAACAGGACATAACGTATTGGGCAGCTCCGGCACTCCCGCGTATAACATCAGTCCGTAGTACTGTATATTGTGGAGGAAGCAAAAAAAAAAAGTTAAATGTTAATGTAGCTTGTAACGTTTGAATAAAAGAACCAAATCGATTTCCATCTCGTAGATACGGAAGAAAGAGTAAAAGCAGGAAATGCAGAAGGAAAAAGGAAGAAGAACTTATACAAAACCACCCTTAAAGAACGATTAGATTTACACATATCATATTGATACAGTATAAATAAAGGCAGATCAACGTCTTCTTGAAAGATAAATGAAAGAAGTGAGTTCGATGCAACTTAAATCTTAATGACCCAAACTGATTTTTTGACTCTGTTTGGTAAGTGTAAATCTGATTGCACTATTCGGAGCAGTAAAGGGCAAATTATCTTCCTGTAATCATCATAAATACAAACAAACGAAAACAAAAACAAAATGATGATAAAAGTTCTGTCCATCCCAACTACAATAACAACAACAAGAACAACAACAAGAACAACAACAAGAAGAGCAACAACGACAACGGCGACGACGAAAACAACACCAAAGAAAAAAGAAAAAAGGAAAAAAGTTGAAAATTCCATTCTTTTAACTCCATATAACTTTTCTATCACTGTCTGGTTTATCTATCGGTATGACTGCCTGTCCATCTATCTAGTCATGTCTCCTTTCCCTCCACCCCAACCCCTCTATCATAGCTCCCTTCCCCCCCCCCCTCCCTTCTCTCTCCCTCCCTGTTTATTTCTGTCACTCCCTTCTTTTCCAATATTGAAAGCTTACTGGTATTCTGTAAACCTTGCCCATTTTGAATGACGCCCATCGCTTTGTATCTAAACAAATAGTGCGATACTTACAAACATTCTACTGAACGAGGTATTTTTGAGAGAACCCAGCGAGTCATCTGCTCTGCTTTTACGTTGTGTTCAGCATTTATGTTGTGGGTGTTCGTTTTTTCTCCTTCCTCAAAATCGAACGTCTGATACTTTTTCCTGTCTTGTCACTATTTGAGACGAAACACAAGGTAACCGAGAAGAGTCACAGCTTGTAAATAAACATGCGGGGTGTGAAGTTTTCAAAGATTCTCGCTTGTCATTATAGCAAATGCCTCCGCTTAATCATCATGGGGGGGGGGGGGACAAAAACAAAACAAAAAGAGAGATAAAGGAAAAGCGATCGGTTCGATTATCCATTGCGCATCGATTATAATCTATCTCTGTATATAGAATAATTTGCATGTGGAAAATAAAACAATTGAATTGAAGCTTTCGAAACACCCTTGAATAATGATATTTTTTAAGTAACATTGTCTGATTGGCAATGAATACCAAAATAAGAACACCAACTTTAATCATGGAAGTAGAAAACCTCCATGCTTTAACCTTCTGCGAGTCACGTCTTTTTCCTGTCCATATAGCTATCATGTGTGTGAACTTTGTGTACAGTTAACTCATTGCACAGGAAGGGTTAATAGGCAGATAGGGCGGTGAGTTGGCTCCGTCGGTAGCGAGTCTGTCTCCGACCATGGACCCTACAGGGTCCATGCTCCGACATACTGTAAGCGGCCCGGATTCGAACCCGAGTCTGGACTGAGCAATGTTGTGTGTGATCATACCGTCCCCGCCTCTAGCAAGAGGCAAAACACTCTGTCCCTCGGATAGGACATGATAATGGAGGTCCCGTGTGTGAGAGAGTCACAGCTCATGCACGTGAAAGATCCCGCTTCATTCATTCATCGCAAAGAGCAGGGTGTATAACCCGGTGAAATGGTCCCGCCTCACATCCAACTGGACCCCATGGAAGACCGGTGCCAGGTAAAAATGGCAGAGGTAAAAATGGCAGAGGTAAAAATGGCAGAGGTAAAAATGGCAGGGGTAAAAATGGCAGAGGTAAAAATGGCAGAGGTAAAAATGGCAGAGGTAAAAATGGCAGGGGTAAAAATGGCAGGGGTAAAAATGGCAGAGGTAAAAATGGCAGAGGTAAAAATGGCAGAGGTAAAAATGGCAGGGGTAAAAATGGCAGAGGTAAAAATGGCAGGGGTAAAAATGGCAGAGGTAGAAATGGCAGAGGTAAAAATGGCAGAGGTAAAAATGGCAGAGGTAAAAATGGCAGAGATAAAATGTTAGAAGTAATGAGAGCGATTTCGTCAGATATAAGCGTATGACATTGTATGAAGAGGTTTTGAATGATAACCTAGCCAGAGCAAACTGTATTTATCGAATTATAAAATCCAAACTGCAGATTTGAAGAATGTTTATTGAATTATGTTTTAAAAAGATTAAAGCACTCTCATTCTGAGTTTGATTCAAGTGCAGTGGCGTAATTTGTCTGTTCAGAGGAATGATAAACCAGCTAAGAGCCTATTAGGCCTATGGGAAATTATTTTTATTATTCATTATTATTATTATTATTATTATTATAATTATTATCATTATTATTATTATTATTATTATTTATGTTATCTATCATTATAAGGGGGTTCCAACAATGCTGCAAAGCCCTTAAACAGTTCAATCCTACATTGTTTCGCCCAATGAAGTTATCACACACACACACACACACACACACACACGCACGAACCCACTTTTGGTATAAACATATACTTCTATACGCAGATATACACATGTACATACTCTCACATACACACTCTTACACAAACGAATTCCGCTCACGTCCAGGCTAGTATATTGTCATTATTTTTCATCTTTTGAACTGTTTAGTGTAAAGAAGTGAAGGAGACATAGTCGAAGCAAACCGCTAAATTGTCACTTGTTCTATATGTTATTTTCTCACATTCAGGTTTCGTAGGAGTCTATTCATCTCACAAGGCCTGATCGCGACATAATGTAGAAGTAAAAATACAAAACGCAAAAAACAAACTGTAGCAGATGTATCGGCAGACATAAGTAAGCTCTTGCAAAATATTTTATTACATTGTTCAAGTATCACATGGCGCAAAAACAAATATCTCGAAGTTTAATGAACACTTTGTGGTCATTTTACAAACTTATGCCTATTAAGACTGGAGACGAACATTAGCAATATACTGTTCTAGTGAGAGTAAAAACCGATAGTTTGCCATTGGATTTCTTTCAATTATTGTTGAACGAATCCGCAGGCGAAAAATGTACATGTTTGATGCCTCTCAAACTTAGCTGTTGTCCCAAAGCATGGGCGTATCTCCCGGAACACACCAGAATCAGGTCAATAGCACCATTAGACCCTGAGATAATCGCAACTGTAGATTTCAAATGGCGACCATTTTGAAATTCAATATAGCGGACATAAAGAGAAAATTCCAAGTGGCCTAATATCTGAAAATGTTTGCAATATATTAATGTACATTTTGTGCCAAATTTGGTGCTTGTATCACAAAATGCACGATAGGTTTGCTAAGCTGCCCCACTAAGAGTATTTAGTGATACCCCTTAATATATAAAACATTTTCGTGTAATTAATGATTTGTTTAACCCCTATTTTTGGGGGAATGGGACATCAAGCGGGGAGAAATGAGACAACATGGAGAAAAATTGGATAACCATCATGATCAAAGTAGGATTTACATGTGCCGCGGGGAGAAATGTAACACTGCCCTATTAAATTTCTCCCAGTGGTAACAGAAACAGTAAAAGATCCCTGCCAATTTTTCATACCTGCATGTCTGTTATCAAGCAATTTTATTTTCAAAAGTTTGCACACTAATATTAAAATACCTATTAACATAGTATAGGACCTACCAGATCCAAAGTAAGTTTGATATTTTACTGACAAGATACATGTAGAGCTGTATAGTGGTTATCAAATGTCCATTTTCAGGTGTACCGAGGCTCATCTTTTTACTGATATAATTGGATTGTTGGCTGGCCAAGCATTTTTCAAGTTACATGAGTGTCCCATATTTCTCGTGTCCCATTTCTCCCCGGTCTCCCCCGTGCTTTATTTCAGAAGACACGAAAAGCGCGTATTGCGAGAAAGGTGTCAGAAACATGAAGAACAAAATCTGTCACTTTTACCTCGTCCTCTTGCATTTCAACGACTAGATTTTTATCAATGGCATTTTTATCTCTAGCATTTTGACCATTGACATTTCGACCACTGACAACTTTACCTCTGACATTTTTACCACTGACATAATTACTTACCTCTGACATTACCCCTGCCATTTTTACCTCTGCCATTTTTACCTCTGCCATTTTTACCTCTGCCATTTTTACCTCTGCCATTTTTACCCCTGCCATTTTTACCCCTGCCATTTTTACCTGTACCATTTTTACCTCTGCCATTTTTACCTCTGCCATTTTTACCTCTGCCATTTTTACCTCTGCCATTTTTACCCCTGCCATTTTTACCCCTGCCATTTTTACCTCTGCCATTTTTACCTCTGCCATTTTTACCTCTGCCATTTTTACCTCTGCCATTTTTACACCGAACCGGAAGACCAGCTTAGCATAGCTGAATATGGGCTATCCAGCCATCTTCTCAGATGGAAAATACAACAAACAAACAATAGGGCTGTGATGCAGGCCCTCAACATTCCGATGTATTGCCTTTTGTTAATGAATATGGTCAAATAATTATATTTGTTTTATTATGTATATTATATGAATATAAACATGACATACATTTTATATGTGTAATATTTCAGCATACACTGTATAGATAATAGAAGGTTGAAGTTATAGTCATCATAATACGCAAAACGTATCTACACCAGGCTATTTAAAATTTCTGCGAAGTAGTGATGTTGGTCCCAACTGCATACCTGCAAACGAAATCAGGTAATTAGTCTATGATAATCTCGTCCTAATAACAACTTTAATAGAAGCAAGTAAAACTTGTCAAATCAATCTGATATTTTCTGTCGATATTAGTTCAACTTATACCGTTCCCTTTGCTTGATAACGTTCTGTTTAGCACAGTAAACTTGAATAAAGAGTGGACAATACACGCGCAGTCTCTCAATCACACTTCCTCTCACACACGTCACCGGTCGTTTGTCTTTACGTATTATACAGAGTAAGAGGTGAACCAGGCATTGATCCCGAGTGAACGGAGGGGTCTTGACCCGGCCTAGGGTTAATCGGGAGAATATATTGGAGCGATGATCCAAGGAATGCTGTAATGACAGCTTTGCTTGTGATATATCTAACAACAGTCCCCATATATGGAAAAGCAGCGTCGTACATACATGGGGAGAATTTATGCACAAACTGAAGGGTTAAGTGCAAAGTCGAGAGCGTCCGTTGGTCCAAAGCTGCAGTGCCGTACAATACTGAGTGCTGTTTCATAGAGGTGACGAGCGCCACCTATTAGCTGTACGGCATAATGTTGAATGTCAGGATTACGCACAAGCATGATAGTAGCAGTAAAAACAACAAATATTCATTTATGATATTGATGATAAAAGCTGCCCTTTTTGGGCTAGGAACGTATAGGTTTGGCAGTAATGATGATGACAACAATGATGTTGATCAGCTTTGCTGGGATAAACATGAATGGTCATTACTGTGCTATCGGAGAGTATATCATACTCTGCTATAACTGCAAGAGAACGAGGGAAGTAAAGAATGATACAATAAAGCAGTAAGAATATGAAGAGTTTATTTGCAAAAACCGATAAGTCCATTTTTGAAGATTTTTAAGGACGGTCTCTGTCATAAAGTACAAAATAATGCCTTTTAGATGATATATTGGTCACTGCAATAATATAAAGGTACATATTTGAAGTTATGGTCAAAAGAAGCAAATCTTATTATTTCTTTATTTTTTCGTGACCTTTAATCGCAAATATCTCCATTTGGCAAATATGGACTTATCGGTTTTTGCGAACAAACTCTTCATATGTATAGTTCTTTTGATGATACAAATTTTAATGAAAAAAAAATCAATGTCAGCACCTGATGCTCCAACAATAATATCAACATTTTTGTAAAGGAAAAATCATGGTCTTCTTGTAATGGCGGACTTTTTATACTGAATTATGCATGCAGCATCAACAGTGACACCACTGAAACTTGTTGCAAAATTTACGCATTTATTTATCACTAATGTTATATTGAAAAACAGTGGGATATTATGACCACATTATGTGTGTCATTGTGAACCTACGTCTACGCAGAAGTAAAATCACATTTAATGGGAATGATAAATGATGAATAAATGATTAGATAAATAAATAAATGAATAAATGAATAAACAAATAGATAAATAAATAAATAAATAAATAAATAAATAAATAAATAAATATATGAATAGGAAATCAAAAAAAAAAACTATATCAACAATGCCCTTTCTCCCTTAAGCACTGTTAACCCTATTAAGCCCAAGCTATTTTGACCCCTCGCAGGCCCAAGGGGGGGCACATTGTGCCCCCCATATAACTTTTTTATTATTTGATGTATCATCGTCATATTTGGCACATGGGTAGAGTAACTCATACTCTACATGACCGTACATTTGAATTTTCTCAAGGTCACCCATGGAGGGCGCTATTTTCCAAAATATACAGAAATACATAGGAAATATGCAAAAAACATGATTTTTCTGTATAATTTCTTTATCCCCATTATATATGTCTTATTATAGACCAATCATTTTCATATTTGTCACAAATGATAAGCAAGTGGAATCTTATGATTTGTTACAGTTGAAATTTCTCAAGGTCACCACATGGGGGCGCTATTCATGTCAACATAATAATACATTATGAGACCTGAGATGAAATGTTTGGATGGGTACATGTATAGTTATGACACTTCATATTTGCATAATAGTGGAATTTCAAGATTGCAAATTGATAATATGATAAACTAATGATATTAGAGGCATAACTTGGGTGAGGGAATCAAAATAACACAAAATAGAAGGGCAATCTTTAGAAAATATTATTTTTTCAATTATCTCTATTATATCTATTGTTTTATGCCTTTGTCTCATAAAAACAAAGGAAATAATAAGAAAAACTTTCCAGGACCATAATTACTTCAAATTTTGCTCCTTCAACAAATTTCAGCCTAGAAACACCCATTTCATCCACTGTAATGCTGTTAAATAAAATGGGAACAGAAAAAAGATGCAAAATCTGACTGACATTGTTGTCAGTTTATGGTTACCATGGCAACCAGCAACATCAAATATAGCTAAATTATATATCAAAATGTTTGCAATAAGATCTTTGGAAAAGTCACCAAATTTGGTTGAAATCGGATAAAGGGCGAAGGAGTGGCAAATGAAAATCTGGTAGGGGGGGCACAATGTGCCCCCCCCCCCCTTGGGCTTTATAGGGTTAAGGAAAGCAGAAGGACTCGAGAAGAAGGAAAAAGAAAGAGATTGCATGAATAGCGAAAAAAAATATAGATAAAATCTGTAAATGTCAGCGCCTTATCGTCTTCCGAAGCGCAAAAGAATTGCAACACGAAAATAAGATGATGATGAGAAAAAAAGAAAATCCACCAGCAATTCCAGCTCGCTTGCGTTGAATCTCAGTTATTTGAGCTGGGATGTGGTTTTGTGGTTGCACTGTTCGACATCATCCAGTCGAGACTTGCGGCTAAACCTCACGCCCAAAGGGACGGGTTCAATCGAGCCTCCATGTAATAATAACCAGATAGACCTCACTCTCTCTCTGTCCCCATCGCCGGAGCTGTAAGTATGAAATTGACCGTTATGTAATCTCATACATTATAATAGACGCCTGCTGGCTTACAGCTGGATTGCAGTGCATCGTACTGTCAAAAAAAAAAAAAGGGGGGGGGGAGGAAAAGAAGGGGGAGGGGTTAAGTACCGCAGGAGAACGTGAGGCAGAGACTTACAGGTGGAGGGTTTTATAATTATTTTAGAGAAGACGGCAAATGCGTTGTCTTGATATTATTTTGACGTAGAGCGACAATAACAACAATGGGGATGAAGAAGTTGCAAAGCTGAGATAATAGTTATGCTAATAATAGCAGCAATAAAAAGAGTAGATGTATGTGCATAAATGTGTATGTGCGTGTGTTTAATGCTTGAAACCACTGCTTGAAACTAAAACGCGTAGGCCAAGTGTATCTATGATTATTTTAAATACATTAACTTTCCAAAATATATTACACTTTTCAGATTAAACTTTCATCTACACTGCATGGAATTCTCGTCCACAAGAACGGAGATTTCACACCATTGAGAAACATTGCAATTCTGTTACCATTGACAATGTACTCGTGCGTTGTTGATATTTCGAATAACAGCTGACTTGAGCTAGGGACAGTAAAACTAAAAAACAAAAAACAAAAAACAAAAAAACCCGCAAATAATCTATGGCACAGTTAGTCCTACAATTTCTTTCATGCATTACTCAGCACATGTACAGTAGATGTATTAGGAAATCACAATCAATGTGCCATAACTTAACACTAGTGGGCGCTACAACCATTAGAAGGCTCTGTACGAAGCCAGACTACCGCCCTTCAAGGTCTCTATAGTATACAAATAATGACTGATTATAATTATTATGAGAGGCACAGTTAAAATTATGGGCCCAAGGTGATGTGAAAACCATAACTATGCCCGAAGCGAAGCTGAGGGCATAGTTATGGTTTTCACATCACCGAGGGCCTACATAATTTTAACTGTGCCCCGAATATCAAGCTGTCGTTATTTGTTTTATATACCGAAAATATAGATTCCGAAATATAGATACCGAAAATATGGATTCTAGTCTCTTTTACAGCACTCGTAATCAACGCTGATCGACAGCGCGGCGGTCGTATCATTGGTGCGTACATAATGAGAGTGATCTATGTGTGCGGGGTTGCGACTGTCTCCAAACCTATTTACAGGGCACAGTTGATTTTATATACCTCATAAGTGAGATTCGTATCACTGATTGGTCAAAAGTATATCACGTGACGAGGTGTAGTCCCGTCTATCTTGCCTTAGGGTTTTCATGTAAGTGATAGAAAGGCAAAACCCTCGTGATAGAATTCGTAAACCCTCCGCGACTTTTGTACACATAATTAAGTACACTAGACTTCGCGCGCGGTGTCCGCAACCCCTCCACCCAAAGACGTTCACTACGCGCATCGTGTATGCAAAATCATCGCACTAGCGCACAGCAGGCATGTTTCAACGTGGCATGGTGATCGAGCGCTCCTCCGTGATTTGAAGTGAGCTGGATCAAAGATCGTACACTTTGCAATTAGGATTTCTTAGGATCCCGAAGCAGAGACAAATCTTAGCATGTTGGAAATATCAAATTAAAACACGAGCGACGGGAAACTGGATGTATACTACCGGTAGCTGTAATCTTCTGCCACGATTTTACGCAGGAGCTCGCCGAAGGCCGTGTGAGTGAGTACAATGTACATGTACCGTGCGTACTGGCCTGGGTAGTCTACGAAATGCACGAAAACCATGCAAGCAAGCGCAGGCTGTGGCCTGATTTTAGGGCTAACGTTTAGGCCTAACAGTTAGAATTTACTTCGTATTTGTCTAGCCCTAGATCTTGGTTAAGTCTTAAGTTAAACTATGAGGTATATAAAACAAATATTAACTGCTCTGTATTCGGATGGTGGTTTATCATCCTCATGAGCAGTCAATATTTGTATATTATATCCCTCACAAAATGCATCTCGTCCTCTGATTGGTCGAGAGCACTGTAAACAACAAAACATAATTCTACCATACAAGTGCGCGAAAAAGACTATACTCCCTAGGGAAATGGTATACGAATAATTTATGAGTTGTGAGTGCATAGGGCACGAATATCGCACGAGGCGCGAGATAAGCCACTGTTCTATTCAACAAGGCGCGTAGCGCCGCGTTGAATAGACCAGTGGCGAATCTCGCGCCGAGTGCGGTATTACGTGCCCCAATGCACGAACAAAATCATAAATTATTCGTTTTATACAACACCTTGTCCACAATCACAGTACTAAATTAGTGACCGCCAACTCAGGAAGGCCCAAAAATAAATGTAACAATCAGGCAGAGAATTGTAAACCACCCTGTGTACTGCTTTCAAACACTCGTCATGATTCGACCACACACAGGAATCACAAACTCCGCAGGGTCTATACCCATTATACGCTTACGTTAGATCGAGTTAGGCCTGACTGTTAGGCCGATCTGAGATGTCGGTAGATCTAGTAGTAGGTCTAGCAGTTAGACTTTGTCTATTTCCGAAAATGATTTTGTATAAAAACACAGAAAAATAATGAAATTACGGTTTCTCAACTTGAAATGAAGTCTTGATTTTGGGATCACTGTGGTCCACGTAGCAGATCAGAGTCAAAAGTAAAAACACAGCAGTAGGTGTATTAGGCCGCGATACATGCAACTAGCTAGGTAAAGTAGCTGCGCGTGCACGTTAACGTTGCAGTACTCCGCCGCGCCTGGTATGTGAGACTTACGGTACCGGCAGCGCAGCGCAGCCGGCCAGCACGTACAATGTACATGTAGTTTGCTGGCGCTTTGCTACGGGTGGGTATGAGCCACAGAACTCTGTGAGCGGCCATGCATTAGTAGCCCCCCGCGAAGCCATGCTATAGTACCTTCGAGCCATGCAATAGGCCCATGCCAGGGGCCTATTGAATGGCTGTCACTCTCAATGAGTTTGATAGGTATTTTCTATTGAATGTCATGTGACATGTTCTTGGCCAATCACAATTCGACATCATTCTGAGGTGTTGTATAATAAAAACTATACCACGCTGGTGATTTTCGCGCCTTTTTTGCTTCGCGTCGCGACGCGAAATATTTCACGTGTAAATGAATGGGTATCGCAGCACCTTCACTTCGCGAGAGATTTCATGTACAAATGAATGGGTATTGCGGCGCCTTCACTTCGCGAGAACCACAAGGCACGCATACACTCAATACGTGTAACGTTAGAGAGACTCAGAGAGACTCTTATAAAGCCCTCATTCTACCTAAAAAGATGTTCATGGCATTGTATGACGTTACAACAGAGTAGGCGATATCGTAGATCTATAATTAGACAACAACAATAAGCAAGCTAGGGCTCTTCGACGTACCGTAGGCCTAGATCTATTCTTAGTTATATCTAACGAACGTTGGTTAGGCCAGTCTCATTTGGCCCTGGTTTTGAAGATGCGTGTCGTGACTCGTAACCGTTTAGGTTAGAGATACATACCAATACAAGGTCATTCAAAGGATTTGAATGCTACCCAAAGTATGATCCCCTAACTACGGTATGCTAGATTTGAGGTAGTGTCTATGCCTATATCCCAGTGTAGGACTGTCGAAGTTTGGGGAGTTCATGCTTCGCCGTTTGAAACTAAGTTGGTCTCGCAGTACACTAACTCGAGCGACCCACCCAAAAGATGTTGACAAACTGCAGTAGATAGTAGGCCTGCTTATGCCATTATTTCTAACGTTAGCGCAAGTTAGATCTAGTTAAGCCTGACGTTAGTTCTACCTGTTTAACAGTAGACCCTAGTTCCTGTAATCTCATCCTAATAATTTAATTATTTTTTAGAGTGTCTAACGAGTTAGAGTCTAATGTTAACTGTTTACGTTTAGAACACGAATTTACAGTGGCACTCGATGCTTTAACTCGTAACTGCTAGAATCCAATCTAACCTTAGACTCGCTGTTACTGAATGCTACCCAGATTTACAATGTATACTTGCATTTTTAACAGGAAATGATAGTCCATATTCATGTACAGACAGCTAGAAAGACGACAGAAAACACAATCAACTGCAGCTCACAGTCACATCGTTGATCAGCTCGAGCACGGTACGCACATCACCGGCACCAACGTAGGGCCTACTTGTTGACAGATCGGAGGCGTTTTGCATGTATGAAGCGCGTAGTGAGTTTGCAGTTTTCGCATGTTTACCAGTAATGCACAGAGTACACTTTAGCGGCTGAGCGCGCAGTTGTCTCTTAGTACGCGTATGCGCTGCCCTCCTGCTGAACTGCTTTCCCGAGCGTGAATGACTTGTCAATCTTCTTGAAAAGAGTAAAGCAAGATGCCCTTTAAAAAGGGGGTAAATTACAGAATACCAGCAGTCGAATACTCTTAAATTCATTGGGAGGGATATAAAACAAATATACCAGGCCATTTTTTCGAGGCACCGGTTGAAACTATGTGCCTTCGGTGACTTCAGTAGCACTATTTTCTTCGGGGCTGCGCCCCTCAGAAAATAGTGCTACTGAAGTCACCTCATGCGCATAGTTTCAACCAGAGCCTCTCAGGCCTGGTATATTTGTATACTATGCCCCGGGCACGGTAAATCATGACGTCATTTTGATCAAAAATGGGGCACAGCTATTTTCATGACTGCACTTTTAACCAATCAGATGAGAGGAATCTATATATGAGGTATATAAAACGTAATCAATAAGCCTTACGGGCAATTATGTGCTACAGTATACGGGCACTGAATTAAAGTTTTTTTTTTTTTTTTTTTTTTTTTTTTTTTTTTTTTTTTTTTTTTTTACGGTCAGCTCTGCGCTTGGAACTGAAACTTGTGTTTCTTTGAAGGTGCGATATAATGAGATGTTTGTGCTCAAACTGTACGCAGAGGTCCAGCTACGGACGTGATCATTTTTCATTAATCGTGCGAGTGTCTTCAAACTATGGTTCTGCTATATTCTAGACCATTTTCAAGTGGGCAATTAACATAACTAAAAACATTAATTTTGTATATTATATAGTAGTTTTTTTATGTGGAAAATGTCCTCTGATATTTGAATGGAATAAGAAAGATTTGTAGTTACACATAATAAATATCTTGAATTGACACTTACAAAGAAACAGTTGTTTTGTTTTTGTTTTTGTTTTTTGTTTTTTTATGTATGCCTCTTAATGAAATTTGTATTTTTTTATATTGTAAACTGACTGTTTTGGGTGCACCAGGTGGGTTGGGGAGGATGGCCTGAGGGCCCAAGTCATTTAGTTGGCTCTTTCCAGACCCGGGCTGCCCAACCTGGTGCACCCTTACCACTCCAGTGTATGTTCTGACTTCGAAAAATGTAATATGATATTTGTGATTGAAAGCCGAATAAATAATAATAATAATAGTAAACTAAAGCTGACAGGCTGATAGAGGACTGGTGTCATCAAAATCGTGTTTTCAACAAACAGTGAATAATTTTTATAGTAAACACGTAAACAAGGAATTGAAAATGGATGATGATAATTATGACATGTCATATAATCCCAGCAAACACATAACGTTTTCAGAATGTTTCCTAAACGTTTTTATGAGGTTCCTTACGTCTTCGTGTAAAATGTACGTTTTTAAAACGTACATACAACGTCAAAGTTGGGACTTAGCATTTACCGCAAAGCACAGGTTTTTTGGAAAACTTGGCGTTTCAAAAACGTCAATGGACGTTACAAAACGTTTTTTATTACGTCTGCTACGTCTTCGTCCTTTATAAACGTCCACAAAACGTTTTTATTAGGTCTGCTACGTCGACTTCGTCTTTAATGAACGTTTAAAAAAGCGTTTATATTTGGTCCGCTACGTGTTCGTCATTGGTTTCCTTATCATGAATATTCATGCCTATTTATGAATATTCAAATAAGAAAATATAAGATTTGAAAACTAGTGGAAATAGTTGAAAGACATTGAAATCTAAAGATTTATGCTGGGTTCAAACTTTCTGTGTTGAAAATAAGCTTACCTACGTTATTGTCCAGTTATTCACAATTTCAAATAGTGTTATGAAGAGGTATTTTCATAATGTTGATAGGCCTGTATAAATTAAGGTGTGTGTGATTTAATTCTAGTAACCATGTCTTCATGCATTACATCATTTTGCTGGTATATAAAAGAATGTGATACAGATTCATCAATTGGAAATAGGATGTAGTATAGGTATAGGTGGTAGGACAGGTTAGGATAGGATTATATAAGATTAGGATTAGGGAACATTATAATCCCAGATTGTGCCTGTATAACCTCATAACTATAATTCTTTTTCAAATACCCAATAAAAAATAAACATTAGATGTTCTTAAAAGGTTTTCTGGACGTTCTAGACGGATATGAAAGGTTCTCTAGATATTCTTAAAACGTTTTTTGAACGTTCTAGACGGCTTTCAAAGATTTTCTGGACGTCCGCAGAACGTCCACAGAACGTTTTGAATATTTTTAAAAGGTTTTACTGACGTCTATAACGTCCAAAAGGTTTTCTGCAGGTCCTTAAAAATTCCGAAAGGTTTTTTTATTGGTAATTTATAACGTCCATTTGAAACGTTTTAAATACGTCGAAAACCTTCCACAAAAAGACGTTCTGAAAACGTTTTGACAAAACGTCCAAATAACGAACTCGGAACGTTTCAAGAACGTTCAGAAAACGTCCAAATGTTGGGATAAGACTCACGTCGTGCAGGGTACCGAATCGGAAGTCTCTCATTGGTCAACAGTGAATGAACGTTCACTATAGTGTTAATATTCACAAGAATGCCCGGTTGTATAACACTTCAAATTAGTAAACTCTTTTCATAGCAACGATTCAGAATTAGAACGAAAATAATACGAGAGAACATCCTGACATCGGACACTACGTCCAGCAAATTCCGCGCATAGTTTTGAAGACATAATTATTTCTTGCCGTTGCTTTATTTCCTATTTTTTTCGATTATTAGTGGAAAAAATTAATCACTTAAATCACCTTGCTAAAAACATAAACAGATACGAAGGCCTACTATGTTTAGCTATAGGCGGTCATGATCATCATAGGCCTATAATTACGTTTCAAGTAATCTAGGCCTATAGAAGAAAAAAATAATAATTATACATGTATTGAAAACCATGCCTGCGGTTGATGATTCAGTACCAGATTTCAATCCGTGCTTGGTTATTACAACTCAGACTGATTCAAAGTATGCAACTTATACACATCTATAGGCCTATAATTCATTTTATGTCGAATGATTAGAATTCAACAGGAAGGTTCGGAAGAATATCATATTGTGAGGAAGTGGCACGTTACTCCTGTAATTCATAGATAAAAAAAGACGGCTTATAGTTGTTTCTGACATCACTTTTTTTCGGAAACATGTGAAATTTCTACCTCTACAGTTTTAGCCGTAATGAAAACTTCATATATGCTTGATTTGATATACAACAACTATATAGCGAACTACTGGTACAGACTTTACTGATACGGGACCATAAATAGGCCTAGGTCCTACTTGTGACTACTGCTGCTATATACTGCTACTATACCTCTACAGCTACTACTCGATTTCTACTTCTTATACTTTTGCTATTGTAATCTTGCGTGCGAACAAATTCGTCAAAGGTGCCCGTTTCTTTCTTTAGAATCACTTTCTCGAACTTTAAACTCTGACAAAAGCCTCTTGTGAAAATTTTAAGACAGTGCGCAATCTTCAATTTTTCCTTCCCGTATAATTATAGTGTTGTGACACATCACACGGCTCCATCGCAGCATGTGATAACGCCGCCGGATCAGAGCGGCCGATTTGAGAGCGGCCGATTTGAGAGGGGCCGAGTTGTTAGCAACATTTGCACTCAAGCTAAACGGGAAAGCAAAATGGAGGAAGGCACACGTAAGTAATCATACGATCTCTCAACTGAATTTCTAAATTGTATGTTTGAACAGAATATGTAAGAAAAGTTAGCTATCGTATGGTACAGTAAGGGTAATAGCTTTATTACTATTGGAGTACGTCAGAGGATCAAGCACTGTAGGGTGCACAAAGTTGAGTTGAACAAGTAGAGGCAAAAACGAAATTGGCACAATCCGCGGAGTGTATGTGCATGTGGTCCCTCACCGCGCTCACCGCGTCCCACGTGGCTGGCAGAGCGAACACGAGCCTCGCGTTCGCGAACCATGTGGCTGCATGCATGAATTACATGAGTAGCAATATGCGGGACTGTGAGAGCTTCGCCATAACAGTATCAAGTGCAGCAAGGCCTTGTATCGAGCCTTTAAATGGCTCCTGTAACTAGAAATCTAGGTTGTAACATGTTTTTAAAACATTAGACAGTCTACTACTTATGTGTTATAAGAGTAATATGCATTTTTTCCGGGAACAAACCAAAATGCAGAATGCTCTTCTTGTGTATTCCTCCCTCCCCAAGCTATGTAGCTAGGCTATATCCCCCCATCCCAGGCCAGGCCCCATCCGTATGTCAATGTATCTAGCTCCTGAATGAGAACTGTTTATCTACCGGTTATTACAAAATGCTTGCTTTACAGGGGCATTTACGCTACTGTCTAATTTCTGTGTACTTTGACTATTTACCTTCTGCAAGCTGGGTTTTGGGTGTTCTTTTTTATGCTTGAGTGACCTGCACCTTGTTATAGAGTCTAGTAATGTTTATGCACTTGTCAATGTAATGACTCACCCCACTACCCCCGGACATGGGTGCGTCATTTCCTCGTTTGGTCCGTCAAATTTGTGACCCAGGTGTGCGTCATTTTACCAGCTATGTCCGTCAAATTTTTGACCGAGAGGTGCGTCAAAATCCCATCATTGTCGTCAAATTTTTGACCGAGGGGTGCGTCATGGTACGTCACTTGGCTATGGAAAATAACACGCATTATTCTGAACCGAGGGGTGCGTCATGGTATGCACTTGGCTATGGAAAACTGCACGCATTTTTGCACGCTACCAGTACCGGATACACGTACGTACCGCGAGTGAATTTACAGTGAGCGCGATCCCGCGGCAAGTGAAAATCAAAGTCGGGAAGCGTTTTGGAGTAGGCCTAAGAGGGAAAAATGCTTGCCCGAATCTGGCAAGCAAATGACTTAAAAGCCACCCTTTCTCCTCACATTTTCTTTCCAACAAACTCATGAAATCACGCATACTCAATCTCAAGCCAGACGGACTGTTTAGCGATATAACGATTTCAACCTCACAGTACTAAATAGTAAGGCAGGCAAATCAAAGATCGTATACGGAATTCCGTATACGATCTCTGGTATACCGTTGCGTGGTGCGTACTGCGCGTACCTGCAGTATAGCAGGCAAGTCGAGTGTTCGTGGTGCGCGACTCGCTCGCTAACGCTGTACAATTCGCAAGTGAGCAGCGTGCTCGTTATTCCTCATCGAACGTACATCGTCCATGTGTTGCATTCAACCGGACTAGAAAAGGCCGCGCACATACAGCGCATCTGCAGACAAGTCATATGTATGGCCAGGTGACTATGGATTGCATGCACACGTTGATTATACATTCGGAATATCGTAGCAGCAGAGTGATGTACGGTGAATGACGGTACGGTGCTTACAGGGCCAGGGTAAGGGAAACTTGCCGAAACTTTGACAAATTGTGTTTACGAACCGAAAGAAAATGAAATTGCTTGAATAAAGCGTATGCAAAAATCCTTTCAGTATTTACGGGGGTGCGTCACATGTACCGAGGATGTCCGTCAAAAAAGTGACCTAGGTGTTCGTCAAAAACCCCGTGTTGTCCGTCAAAAAAGTGACTGTGGTGTTCGTCAAAAACCCCGTGTGGTCCGTCAAAAAGTGACTGTGGGGGTGCGTCAAAAACCCCGTGTGGTCAGTCAAAAAATGACCATGACGCACCCATGTCCGGGGGTAGTGGGGTGCGTCATTACATTGACAAGTGCATTATGCATGTTTCAATCACATTACGTCACAGAAATTATATGAAATCCCACTCACATAAAAGGAAGAATGCTGAAGATTCAAATGGAGCCACAAGTTCAATGATCGATTAGGAAATTTGCAGCTATTGTCGTCGAATGAGAACGATGTGGAATAGATGTGCGCTAGGGAAGGGGCCTGCACCTCGCCACCCCGCGCTCCCATAAATAGACAAAGCACGTACATTTTGTAATGTGTGCGGGTGACCGTGATGATACTGAGAACACATTCCTTACATGAATATAAAATTTTCAAGAAAAACTGTTCTGTTTTCACCTCAGTTTGCTTGGTTGTGGTAACCCTGCAAACTTTCAAGCGTACTGAACATAGTCCCGGGTGTAAATTTTTGTTCAGTGCACTTGTAGCAATTTTACGCATGGTGACGATATTAGGGTTAAGGGCCCATGACGAGGTGCGGGTTATCTACTTCTCTGATCCTGTGCACTTACCTGCTTGTACATTATCAGTCGTACTTGGTCTGGTTAGACATTTGTGACATAATTAAAAGCTAGATCTAGAGCTACATTTGTAGATCTACATCATCAATGTGATGCTGACCAGTCAGATCAATAGATGTGTATTTGCTGCATGCTGTCTCCTTGTACTTATCTGTGTTACTGTGTTAGACTCACACCTCTAATGTTAGGGTCTTTCTCATGCTCACACAGCTGACAAGCCTTCTCTTGAAATACCAAAAATAAAAGTGTGTTTCTAGCCACTGAAAAATGATATTTAAAATGTTGAAATAGTATGTATATTGTGTATAGTGTTTTACATATGTAGTTTGACATTGCTAATCACTGTAGATGCATGTACAGTACAATACTTATATGCATATTTAGGTGCCTATTATAATCAGACTAAGCCAAAATATGAAATCGGGTAAGCGGTACATCTCATCATTTACAGCTTGAAAATGCTGAAGCTTCATACCATACCCTCCCCCGCTCAGTCACTTTACCCACTTTGAGAGTGCTGATGTGCCACTTAATATCACGCCAAGCTGCCCTCTGAACTTGGCATGTCTGTGCTAATACAGTGGACTCAACAATCTAGAAGTGCAATAATGAGCCTTGAACATATGCAGCATGGTAACTCACAGAAGTTGTGAATATTCCACATTTCTTGCAGATTATTTTTTATTTCTTGATATTCTCTCTACAGAAATCATAGTCATACATAGCTATTTCATTACCATATTGTATGCAAACAAAAAAGAGATGAACGAAACAATTTTTGTAAACAAGAATACCCATCTTTCTGTGAGATAATGTCAGAATATCACTACACTGTTGTCACTGCAAATGGCAGATAAACTTTGTGCGGTCGCAAAGAGACAACAGTTAAGTTGATTTGTCAAAGTAAAGTTAGAAATAGGAGTTTTTTCACTAATCTACCTTTGTTGGATCTTATGACTTGACAGTTTCACCCTCTCTGACAAAGTTGGCCATGTAGGTTTCTAATAGCATTGGTCTTCATGATGGCCTGACCCCCCCAAAACATGCCTTTTACTGTGAGGAAACTAACACAAGTTTGATCGTAGGGCTGGGAAGCAGCTAAAACTATGCATGCATGGAACAGGTTCTTAGTCGTCTACGACGTCTGTATAGTTGAGTTGACATTGCTAATCACTGTAGAAACATGAACAGTACATTCAACTGAGTACATTACTGTGCCTTGATGTTCCACCCCTCACCAGGGAGATGTATTTAGGCGCTTAGAAACCATGTATTAAGCGCGGTAAAAATGCTAATTATTATTATTATTATTATTATTATTATTTGTGACTGTTGAATATTGTTTACAGGTCCTCCTGTAGTTACCATGGCTCATGGTACTCATCACATTTTATTCTCTTTCCCCCTATATCAGCAGCTTCAAGTAAAAAGAGCAAGAAGAAGAGCAAGGAACCCAAGAACCTTGGGGTAAGTAAACAGTGTAGAAATGTAGTCAATCCTGTCTAAGTGGCCACTTGCCTGACAATGCCACTACAAATTTATTCCCTCTGGCAAGAGATCAAGTTCTATAAGATTTTCCAGGATTAAAATCAGAATATTTTGCATCATGAGGTCTTACAATACAACCTTTGTCAAGCACTGGTTGGAAGAGTCCTGTGCTTCGTAAAATTAAGGATTTCACTCTGAAAATATGCACAAGACATGATTGTAGTAGTGTTGTATTTTATGTTAGGAATGACAAGCCAGATTTTTAAAATTTTGTATTTAATGCGTCCAACACTTATAATGTGTAATACTTTAATGGGATATTGATATTTCTAAGTTTGATGTGACAGATATGATCCATAATTGCTTTATATGAAGTGATGTTGAAATTGCAGCAGCGTTCAAGAGAAAATCGCTGCCACTTAAAAGATATCCAATCTTAGTCTGCGATATTTGTGATAAAAGATGATTATGATAATTGTTGACTTCAATATAGCACCCTTTTACCATTTTCCCCGTTGCTTTCAAGGCACTTGACGACACATTTAAATTTGTGTATGCTTCTAACAATCTTTCTGTAGGATATCCAGCATGAGGCAGACTTTCTGATCAAGCCGGAGTCGGCTGCAGCCAAACTCACGACGGACCACTGGCCCCTGCTGCTCAAGAACTATGACAAACTGAACATCAGGACAGGGCACTACACGCCCCTTCCCTGTGGCTGCTCCCCCCTCAAGAGAGAACTGAAGGATTACATTTCGTAAGCATCTGCTCAGTTCACACAGTCTTTGACTGACTCTATGCCCTTACACTGAGATGTTTTCTAGCTTAACATAGTGTAAATAAACATCCGTTTTGTCCACATTTTCAGACTGACATTCATACATGTAGCTGTAGTTGAGTGCTAGTTCAGTCCACAATTTCAGAGTGAGTCTTGCATCTACACTCGGCATAATTACAGTTCACACTTTGAAAATATAATTCTGTTATGACTCTTTTTTTTCTTTTTCTTTTTTTTTTACACCGAACAGCCAAAAAGAGGAAGGGAAAGTAATGCAAGGGCCCTGAAATAACTTTCTGTGTAAATTGTTTCTCACTGTCTAGCCTAGAACTTTGGATCCTATATCAAATTTGTTTGTGTGTGTGGTGCAGGTAAAGTAATTCAGCAACATAAGTATAATTTACGAAGATCGCAGGAATAAATTTGATTTGTTGGTTGACAAAGTTCTCATGAGGAACTGAAGGAGCAATGTTTGCGTAAACATTCAACCAACTTCCGTATATTGTGAATGCGTATGCATACAAAAAAGATTGGACTAACAGTTAAGAATCACTGCATGTCTCATTTATTCCTTGGTTTGAACAGTAAACCTACATTTGCGTTGGAGACAAAAGATATTCTCCCGTAGAAGGGAAGACCATTAGAGAACATAGACATACTGTACAGTACCCAAAACTTTCTCTGACTTCTAAATGTATTTCCTTGATGAATTGCAGGAGTGGGTTCATCAACCTGGACAAGCCAGCCAATCCATCCTCCCATGAAGTGGTGTCATGGATCAAGAAAATCCTGAGGGTGGAAAAGACGGGTCACAGCGGGACCCTTGACCCCAAGGTCACTGGTTGCCTCATCGTCTGCATTGAGCGTGCCACACGCTTGGTGAAATCACAGCAGAGTGCAGGTGAGTCCAACAGCTATTGTACCTGCTCACACATTTGCATCATTTTCTTTTAATTCTAGTAAAGCTTCCTAAGAAAAGCCTGATAGCTACCATCAATCCAGAGAAACATTATCAGTGTTTTATCTTTATGGTTCATTTTAAGCTTTCTGCAGAGTTCATTTTGTCAAGATAACTTTTATTGTTGATATGACTGTTATTTGAGCCTGTGGATGAAGGCATGCTGAAATAGATAACAGCATGCTGTAATGTTGTTGGAACTGACTCGAATTCACAGTTTACACTTGTAACGTTTATATGAGCGCGAAATGTTTTCAGTATGGCTGAATAGGGGCAAGTCCAAGATAACGCGCACGTTACGTATGGGACATTCAGAGACTTTTATGACCTGAAAAATAGTGTTAATGGCCTTTGATCATATTGAACTTCATCATGGTGATTGATATCTAGAAGAAGTATAATCATGTAAAAAATTGAGAAAAATGACCTTGACAATTACATTCTAGAAGAGAAAATATGTGCCGTTACGTATGGGACCAGAAAAATTTTGTTTTTTTGAACATTTTTTTCAACCTCAAAACTCTCTGAAAGTATATCATTCTACAACTTGTAACTCACTGTGATGAAAGTCACAACACTCAAGATTATCACAGGTAAGTTTCATGTCATTAGGCCAAAAGCTCTAATTACAGGTTCTAATTAAAGACAGACATGACGTGTTACGTATGGGACAGTTACGTATGGGACAGTTTGTCCCCCATTCATTTAGTGTGTGAAGAATCATGATTATGGGTATTTTGCATAATTATTGAAGTAAAATCAGTTGAAACTACTCAAATACTGATCCAGATTGTCAAGGAAACAATATTCCCCAAATATTCACTATCATAATCATATTCAATCATATTTTTATATTTTTATGACCAACCTGGGTATGCATGCCGTTTGTCCCCCATTCGTTTAGTGTGTGGAGAACTATGTTTATGGGTATTTTGCAAAATAATTTTGCAAAACACCCATTTAAACAAATTTTTGCATAATTATTGAGGTGGAATCAGTTGAAATTACTCAAATACTGATCCAGATTGACAAGGGAACAATATTCCCCCGATATTTACCATCATAATCACATTCAATCATATTCTATATTTTTTATGACCAACCTGAGTATGTATGCCTACATGTTTGTATTTTTATCAGGATAGTTACTACTGAAAAATTGAATAGTTTAAAGTGTTTACTTGCATTGATGAAGGGCAGTTTGCCATTTAGTTTCAATAAAAAACAACTTGACACAAAAAATATGAAGTTTAATAAATAAGCAATACCTGCTGCATGGAACCCCAGTGATCGAGTAGATATATGATGTCTGTCTAGCAGTCAGGTCATTGATTCGAGTCACAACTCAGTATGTATACCCATGAATTTTGTTGTGGCTACTACTGAAAACTGAATAAGGACAATTTGTGTATCACTTGCAATAAAAAAAAATCATTTTACTTTTTTTTTTCTATATATATCACAACCATTTCAAATTGGATCTCCATCACATAAACTTTGAATTCCTCTGGTCGTAGGATTTTATGCTCTTAAGTAATTCATATAATTGGTTTCCAATCATCTCTTTAAATGTTGAAAACTGAATCCCCATTTCTACAAAAAAACTATACCATCCCTTTAATGCTGATTTTTCATTGTGTATTTCGCCATTTTCCCCTCCCCCTTTCTGAAAATTGTTCAGTCAAGTTCATGTATTGTTTCAAGTGTCTATAACTCAAAAAGTAGCTACAATGTTGGGATGCTTTCTTCAGGATGATTGACCATTTGTGTACTGAGAGACCTTCCCAGCTAGCTACATGCATTCACATGCAATATGTATGAGGATGTCCCATACGTAACACATTTGTCCCATACGTAACATTATTTCAATGCCTGATAAAAAATATTTCTTTTACTTCTTTTTCTTTTTTCTCTGGTATTTAATTTCTCTAAACAATAAATTAGAACTTTCCAAAAGGACATTAAAATAACCTTAGCAATTTTAGAAAAAACCTAAAAAAATGACCTCATTTTGTTACGTATGGGACATCTCTTGATAGGACACGAGCTAATTTGCATAATCATTTGCATAATCCCTAAATTTTCATACCAAGTTAAACTATGTGATGAACTTCTTATGTCCACATATTAATCAAATATTATTTGCTTTCCTTTGAATTAATATGAATTTTTATAAATGTCCCATACGTAACGCTGTGTTTCACATTTATGCAAATGAAGCCCTTGAAATTTGCATAAATTTACATAATATCATTTTTTCCTCCACGGAAATCAAAACTTCAACTTATAAGCTTCAAAATGATACCAAACATGTCAATATTGAGCAAAGATGAAATTTTGCCTTCTGAGGGGACCTTATCTTGGACTTGCCCATAGATACTCAGTGGGCAGCCACTGTCTGTTGTATATTCTGCATTTAAACAGTTGTGCCAGTACCCATAGTTACTTGCATGTATCAATTAAACATGAAATTGACATCAGGCCTTAGATGTTAATTAGATAAATAAGTAAGTGAATAAATAAAAGCATAAATGAAAAAAAAAAAGTAGATAAATACTACATGAATAACAAATGTATGCATCAATAGAATTAGCAAGGTTTGAGTGGGACACCGTGGTATAATGAATGACAATCTTGATTTGTAAACAAAGAGAGATGTGTTGTTTTAAAAGTAGGTCCAATTTTCTGATCAACTAACCTGGTCACCATGTTTTCCTTGACCCCTTCCCCAGGCAAGGAGTATGTGTGTATCGTCAGGTTACATGAAGCCATTGAGAACCAGTCCAAATTAGCCAAGGTGAGAAGTAACATCACATAGTGTGCTGGTAAAGGGGCATTCCAGACGATTTTCATAACTTCACATCATGTAGTACATAAATCAACAGCTCCATGTATAGATTTGTGGAATTTATTGTGGTCCTTGAGCAGAGAAATCTATACTCTGAAAACCAAAAACAAATTGCACTGAACAAAGATGATGGCATAGGAGCCTCACATATTTCAGAAATGTAGCAATGCAATTCCGTTACAATGCCCTTGTGCTTAAAAAGTTAATCTGTGTAGAATCTATGCATGCTTTCTTCTTTTGTTCTGTTTCCTTGAGCCCCTACTCATGCATCCTTATAGTGAGGCTGCTATGTCATTATCCTTGTTCATTGTGATTTGTTATAAATTTTGAAAACACTCCTATTCCTCATCCCAATCACTACAAATTCTGAGACTCACTACCCAGTATAACCAATTTATAGTTGTCCACATGTAAAAGTCGGAAAATCATCCGGAGGTCCCCTTTAAAGAGGAAACTTCGCGGGTGGAAATTTTCACACATTTCCAGCGACATGAAGCAAGTGCAAATTTGTTGTGTGTTATTGTCTAATATCTTTTCTTTCAAGGTAGGTATATTGTTAGGGATTTACTGTTATGTTGTTTGTAGTTTTCTTCACATATTTTGCTAGTCCTGTAGCATTAAAAGTGAATTTGCTGTCATGATTGGGACCAATTACCTTGAATCTATGTGTGTGCTGCCAAATCCTTAGCCACAGTGGCAGTGGTGTACTGTTGCAAGTGGTTGCTCAATTGCTCAAACAATGAGCAAAACTAAAGATATGCCAAATTCACACTACCCAGCTGAATGGGAAAAATTACTAAGGTAACAATTTCCACTTTTACTGTACTTCTCTTGTAACTTATCTATGGAAATCATATCCCCTGGTTAACCAGTCAAGTTCTGGGGACTTTGCCATCGGTGATTTTAACTGTAAATGAATTTTAAACCTTTGAATAGGTGTTTCATCTTTTCAGTTCAAGGAAAAAAAAGAAAGATTTGTTCTACACAAGGAAATTCATGTTGATGTGGGGAATATGATTGTGGTGCTTGGCAGTATATATTTTTGAATCAAATTTATGTTTAAGCTAAATTCCCTCATCATAGACTTAAGACTTCATTAATATTGAACTGATTGTGTAAGTGATTACTGCTTTTCTTTTTTATCTGTTTGCATTGGCTGATCCCATATATATTTTAAGAGAAACTTCCCCATAGATTGCTTTGCCTACCATAATTCTAATGCTAGGGCTGTGATGTGGTACAATCGCTAGTGTGTCTGATTAGCGCTCAAATGGCTCAGGTTCAATTCCCAGGGAGTCTCCCTGAGCAATGTTGTGCGTCATCATGTCATCCCCTCTAGTAAGAGGCAAAAGCACTCTGTCGCTCGGATAGGACATAAAATGGAGGTTCCATGTGTGAGGGAGTCATGACTCACACACTCATAAAATGTCCCACTTCACCTTCCCACAAAGAGCAGGGTACTAACGTGGTGAAGTGGTCCACCCCACATACTGTAACACCCCACACGAGAAAATGGGCGAATAAGCCGACCCCTCTTGGTTCTCCCCAAGTGACTAGCAATAGTCAACAAAATGGTATCATCTGGGTTCTCAGTGCCATAAAAAGAAGAGTAAGAATTCCAAGGCTGTGCATGTCAATAATTTCATTTATTCGTCATCTTCATCAGGCGATAGAGACCTTGACGGGAGCCTTGTTCCAGAGGCCACCTTTAATATCAGCAGTGAAGAGACAGCTGAGAGTGAGAACCATCTATGAAAGTAAACTCATCGAGTATGACGATCAGAGACATTTAGGTGAGTTCCTTTACATCTAGGGATCTTGTGAGATGAAGTGCTTAGGTTATTAAGTTTTCCTTTTTTGTTTAAAGGGACTGTACAGTACTGGTTGAGGGGAGGATTCAGGTTTATAACATTCCTAAGTGAGATAACGAGAAACCTCTTATGGAATATGAAAGAGCATGTAATCTAAAGAAGGATTCAATGTTTATTTGATGAAAATTGGTTTCAAAATGGCCGAGATATAAAAAAAGCGATAATAATAAAAGGCAACAGGCCACGACTTTTATTAGGATCTCTTTGTTTCACTTTGTTTTTGGATATTTTGGTCATTTCAAAACCGATTTTCATCAAATAAACTTTTGATTCCCCTTTCTAGAATTTTATGCTCTTTGACATCTCATAGAGTGGTTTCTGAATATCTCGCAAAACATTAAAAGCTAAATCCTCGCCTCAACCAGAACTGTACATTCCCTTTAAGATGGAATTTGTTATTTCTTAGAACCCTTTGTTGACAACAGATGGAGGAGGCATTGTGGCTCTAGATCAAGTAGGGGTGGAACTTGATGCAACTCTGAAAGAGAAATAATCGTCAAGATTTCATTGTAAAGTGCTCTTGGCACTGACAGAAAATAGAGAAAACACAAAGAAGGGGATAACTTCTGTTGTAAGATTTGATGACATTTAAATGATAGGTGGCCAGCGAATAATGCATTTATTTGAGGTGTTTATTTTGTGGAAAGTCTGGATCATAAGGAATGTATTTGTGCATGCACGATCCATAACAGTGCAAAGTCTTCACAAGATTATAAAGTGTATTGTGATCTCACACTGAATTTATTTTTGATCCATTTGGCCCAGCCTAGTTTAGAGGGATATTGTCAGTGTGATATGTTTGAATATAAAAAAAGAACAAGTCTGATTATGAGACAAAGGTTTGTTGTTGTACACTGGAGAGGTGTAACAAGCAGAACTCAAACTGTGTAACAAGTAGGAAGCTACACTTGGTTGTATTGAAGCAGAGCTGATCACTTGGTTTGCAACAGTGTGGATTTGTTGGTCTTCCTTCAGTTTTTATATCACATTTATTCCAAATGTTGCACATGCATAATCCTGGATAACCTTTGTTGCTTTTCTCGTTTTCATCCTGTCCAGGCATCTTTTGGGTGAGCTGTGAGGCAGGCACATACATCAGGACACTATGTGTCCATCTCGGTCTGCTGCTTGGGGTCGGAGGTCAAATGGCGGAGCTGAGGAGAGTGCGATCTGGTATTCAATCCGAGAAGGTACCTTGCCTTTCCTACACACTCCTAAGAACTCCCTGTCTCTCGAACTGTGCCAGAGTAGACCACAACAAATTTGTTCCTAGTATTCTCTCTTTCAGTGTTCACTGATTGGGTTAGTCTGTCATGGGTCAGTGCGTGATTCTTTTTGGCTGATGATGTAATAGAACTGTATGTAACTCATCTCATAACATACATTTTGTGAGGTGGCAATAGAAGAATTAATCCCTGAATGGTGTTGGTCCACATTACGAAAACTTATGAGCATTTCCATAATCAACCATTTATGATAAAGAAACTATTAAAGTCCACATTTACTTTGCCAAGTACAAGTCTCTATATTGTAGAAAGTTTCCCTATGTATTTTGTCAATTTGAAATTAAACCACACAATTTCTCCACTTTAATCGGCATATTTTTTTCCCATCTTTTGTAACTCTTGTCCATCCAGGAAAGTTTTAAAATTGTAAAATATGCTCCTCTATGCTGCTTTTTGCAGGAGGGAATGGTGACGATGCACGACGTCCTTGATGCCCAGTGGGTGTACGACAACCACAAAGATGAGAACTATCTCAGGCGAACCATCAAGCCTATGGAAGCCCTCCTCACTTCTCACAAGAGGATAGTCCTCAAAGACAGTGCAGTGAGTAGGCCTAGACGTGATGTAGACTGTAAAGAAAAGATGAAGACATCATTTAAAATGGGTGGGTGGGGGGGGGGGGGGGAGTTGGGGTACTGCCAATTTGTGTGTGCCATGCTTGTGATAGGTTTGATTACTTCAAATTTCATTTCAGTAGAAAGCTTGATGTAGTGCTCTGTGAATGTGATCATAACTTGTGAGCATGGGGTCAGCTTAATTGGTGTACCTCTCCTATTTGATGATTTAATCTCTTTTTATGGACCAATTACAGTGCTACACTCATCCATTGGCCTTCAGTGCGCAAATGTATACGTTTGTGCATTAGCTTCTGGGGATAGAGTTCCGCTGATTGGTTGTGATATGTGCTGCCAAATGCTTGTAGCAAAGATTGTGTAATTCAAAGGGATATGTTGCGACATCTGGACAGGTCTCCAGAATCCCTCATGCTGAGGCTGGCCTTTCACTGGTGGCTTGATTCTGTCTCTTGTCACAACCCTCTGCTGGCTTCTTTTGAAATCACTACAGCAAGAGGGCCTCGATTGTAGTATGCAAACTGAGTCGTGTTTACTAATCAGTCATTCAATTGTGTCTCACTCTTCTGCTAAAAAGAAGAGGAGTTTAAGCTAGACTTTCAATTCATATTATTCAAATAGCAAATACACCACCAGACAGAAGTTTTCGACAGTCGTAATTTGGAAGCGGTTTGGAAGACCTGTAACGTTGAGCTTTGTCCTTCTAGTTGGGCCTAAAAAATTTCCTGTCATACTTGACCATGCTTATGTTCAGTAAAATGTCTTCACAGCATCTCATTTGATCATCACTGCCCAAGCTTTAATCCGAGTACATGCAGTGAAGTTAATTTGTGATGTTACAAACAGATGAAAATGTCAAACCGTGCTAATAATCTATTCAATGTTAATTCTGATTTTTTGCCCCAGGTGAATTCTGTCTGCTACGGTGCCAAAGTCATGCTTCCCGGTGTCCTCCGCTTCGAGGATGGCATCGAACTCAACTCGGAGGTCGTCCTCATGACGACCAAGGGAGAGGCCATCGCCCTGGGCATCGCTCTCATGACCACCGCTACCATGGCGACGGTTGACCACGGGCTAGTGGTCAAGCTGAAGAGAGTCATCATGGAGAGGGACGTGTACCCACGAAAGTGGGGTCTGGGACCAAAGGTGGGGTCAAATTCTAGTGTGCACTCTGGGTCCTTAAAGGTCGAATATCCCTTTTGCAAACATCACAAAATTTTGCACGGTTGGGGAATAATGTCTCTAACATCGTTTATGAAATCTTAGGGTAGTACACCTCAGAGTTTTAAAAAAAAAAAAAACTAACCTGGAAAACTAACCTCGGGCCACTTGAGATTTTACTCCCCTTTTGAACCAAGAATAATGGTTTGGAATTTTTTCGCGTTATGGACGAATTCACTGGAAATCCAAGGGTATTCCCCTCTTCCTCCCATTATGAAGATGTTTCCAGTTTCATTATTCTGAGGAAAGGTGTGTATTACCTACTTCTACAATATATCAGCTTATGATATGATGTAATGATGTAACCTTCAGGGTTGCAAAGGGACACGGACTATAACTTTACCAACCCATCCCTATATCATAGCATTGACATTTAAAATCATTTTCTTAACTCAGTGTGCCACAGTGTAAATCCCCTATGTGCCACATTATTCTGTGACTGCAACTCATGGGCACTTTTGGAAAGCATTCTGTTTTTCAAAACCGTGTAACTGTCTAATGGAGCATTTATACTAAAAATGCATTACAGCAAAATTGTAGAGAAGAGTGCAAGCTTTCCTATGATGTTAATTTTATGATGAAGGTATGGCTATTTTTCTTGCAATTGGCCACTGTTTAAAACAAGTCAGTTTGTGTGTATTTTGTGTTTGAGTAAAATATGTGAAGGTTGCAAGCTATCGACTGAGTTGGGCATACAAACATGGCACACAAAAGAGTTGAGCTACTGTATACAGGGGACCGGTTAGATGGTTGTGCATTCGCAGTTAAATACTGTATCGTATGATAACTTTGTCATTCAAACTTCGAATTTTTTGCACTAAGTCTGTTTGACACAGATGCAATATTATCATCTGTGAAATTCCCTGGTGGTCTCACACTGTCTAGGGGCATATTTTTTGTGGTAACAATGTTCATCCGTCATCTGTGATTCTGATTTTGTAGGCGAGCATGAAGAAGATGCTAATCAAGCAGGGCAAACTGGACAAGCACGGAAAGCCGAACGCCGAGACGCCCAAAGAGTGGACGCAAGGTTACCAGGACTACAGGTGAGAACTACCCTACACTGACCAATCCTACACACACTTCTTCACTCTTAGTCTAAATTTGATGGGAGGAAAGTTTACCCCAGCTGTGGTTGGTTTGCCAGATTGCAGTGACCCCTCTGTCACTTTTGTGGTGGCCCTGATGGCCTAGTGGCCCCGTGGCCCGGAGCTAGTAGAAATAGATGTTGATCCCATATCAGGATTAGGCTTAAGGTTGGGTTTAGAGGCAGAATTTTAATCAGGGTAAGGATTGGGATTAGGATTGGGATTAGGATTAGGATCAGAGGGAGGGGAAGGGTCGTGGGTAATTGTCCAGGGGGTACTTGTCTTAGAACCATCACCTGCCTACGGTACTGGAAACTTAAAATTGTAGGTTCAAATGTGACACAGCAAGTATGGTTTTCATTTCAAACAAGGATAAATGGAAAAAACTTGTCAAATCTCTTCTTGTTTCTCCAGTGTGAAGAAAGAGCCAGTAGACACACCAGTTGAAGCTCCTCAGGAACCAGCCAAAAAGAGGAGGAGAGAGTCCAGTACTTCCAGTGCCGACGCCCCTGAGGTGACCACACCCGCTACACCCGGTGCCGATGGGGACTCCTCCACCAAGAAGGAGAAGAAGAAAAAGAAGAAGGACAAGAAGATTAAGACGGAGGCTGCTGTGGAGGAAGAGGGAGAGGCAGCGGAGGAGGTTGCTATGGAAACGTCAGCTGCAGAGGTAGGCATTCCCATGGTAACCCTCTCTTATTCTAGAATATGTGTTGTTAATGGTTTGACTGCATCTTTGAAAGTCTGTTTTACCAGGGTATCACAAATTCCAGGTTTACCTGTATGTGGATGATTAATTTTTGTATGTGACCAGACACTACCAACATGTTTATACACCTACATCCTCTACAAATGCAAGACATATGTACATAATGCACACCCAGATTACACACACGTATACACGTGCATTGCACATGCACACACATTGGTAGGAGCAGCTACGAGCAAATGAGTGATTTTTGAGAGGGGCTGATATTGCAGGTACTAAAGCGTGAAGACCCGTAAATCCCCTTTTCATGCGCTGCTGAGATGACACTGAGTTGTTCCCAGTGAGCGGGGAAGCCAGTGATTGGTAATGCTTCCATGAAAGACTGTAATCTGTCACTTGCGCACTCAAGAGCTTTGCTTTAGATAGTCCCATCAAATCAAGCTTGTTTTCGAGTGCAGCATTTCTAGTGCAACAGAAACACAGTTTGTTGCTGTTGGTGTGTGTTTTGTTGTCAGGTTGTTTTTTTCTTGGCTTATCTGACCTTGCTTTGGATTTATTTTTAGAGAAGTGACAAGGACATAAGTATGATCACAGCTTCCTCTTCTTCCTGAGAAATTGTCTCTTTTGAATTTTTTAAGTCATCGCAAAATTGTATGTCTTCTTTCTGAGGAGGGTATTATGGCTTGTTTTATCGGTGATGTGCACCAAGTCTCTAACCCAAGTCTCTTCTTGTTTCATTGAATGAAAACCTGAAATGTGTTTCATATATGCACTGCAGGTAGGTAAGTTTAAACTGTCCTCGATATTTTGAATCGTAGCATCCATGAACTCAAATTTGTTTCAGTACTGGAGTATGAGAATTCTGTTGGTTTTATTGTATTTGTGATTTACAATTTGCCTTCCTTCTTTGATCACTTTTATCAGACACCCAAATCGGAGAAGAAAAAGAAGAAGAAGAAAATCAAAGCGGAAGCAGAGGAGACCAGTGCATTGGAAGAATCGATTACAGAGGTAATGTTATAATTAATTGTTTCAAGCAACAGTGAGGTGTTTTTAGTGAAGTGCCTACAAAATGGTACTGGCAACATAATTGTATTGATAGTCATAGTTAATGCCTCCCCTTTGTGTTGCTTATGTATCTTTTTTGATGATGTAAAAAACAAGTGCTAACAAATTAGATAATCTTAGCGACATTACTAGTTTCTTTACTATTGACAAGAAGGGCCAACAAACTAAAGGTGATGTGTAAGTCATCACACGCAATACCACGCTTTCTTTATACCAATAAGACATCCATTTCATTAACGGATTGCAGAAATATTATTCAGTAGTTTTAAGTATTACTGAGTAGTGCGCAATTACTATCTGCCCGAAACTCCTTGTCTAGGGGAATAAATTTTTGATGACATAATTTTTTCTTTTGTACTTTAATATAGTGATGTATTTATTTTTCATGTCAGCAATATTAACATTATGGGTAATTGTTAATAAAGATGTGAATATTAATAACCCCAATGCCTTTGTCTTTTCCTATGCAGACACCGTCATCAGAGAAGAAAAAGAAAAAGAAGAAGAAAAAGGAGAAGGAGCGTGAAGAAGAAGACAGCTGAGGTACAGAGATTCCACCGGGAAACCTATAATTGTAATTATATTTGCTTGACCAGCCATATTTTCTACTGATCATAGAATGGACATTGAGAGACAGTCAATGTTGGAGACTTGGAATTTCATCATATCCTTCAGGGAATGACCAGATGGACAAAACAAACCCTTGTTATGAAGTGGTACAGATTGAATCCCTTGCTTACTTTTTCAGTCGAATTTGTCTTTATTTCCCCCTTTCCTCTCCTTTCTCTCTCGTTCCCTTTCCCTTTCTTTGATGTGATTTGTAGGCTCGGATTGCATTCTTTCGAATATTTCGACACTGTAATCACCTGTATTGTGCCAGAACATAATTTTTGCCTGCCTGGCAGAAGGGCCCTAATGCACAATGTAAACTTGCTAGGGTCCTTCTGCTAGCAAGCAACAATATAGAGGGTACATTCCAAACCAGCCACTATATATGAAAACGGGATGTATATTTTTTTGTTTACAATTGCTCTGTTGCACAAATCTATGTATACCTGGGCCCTGTTTTATGAAGTTAGAATTGATTATATAGTTGATTTCAACTGTAAGTCTTAGGCAGCCTGTGTGGTAAGGAAATTTAAAATTGATTTTATATTTTGATAAAACGGGCCCCTGCACAATCTCAGAGCACCGAGTGTCATTAAGTGTGACGTACCCTAATGTAAATATAGTACACCACATTGAAAGCCATTCTTGTATCCCCTTAGTGTCGGTGTGTTTATACTTTTCGTTCAGTTTGCTAATGTTCTTTTTTGAAACTGCATGACCAAGTCTTTTTTTTTGACCTATTTGCTGCCAGATTCTGATCTCCAGCTAAACTTTGACCGAACCCACCCGGTTCTTGTAGGCTACAAGTGTTAATGGTTTCATCTTCTGTGAAAAGTTTGGTGTTGTACTTGGCAGTCTGTCCACCCAGTTTTGATTCTTACCCATATCAAAAGGGGACTTCACAGACCCAGCAATTAGTCTCACGCCATTTTCTGAATCAGTTAGGGAGTGAGTTTGTCTGTGATGAGTTCGGTAAAACATCACAAGTATTTAATAACAGGATAGCCTTCTTGTCGACCAAAATCATTAAGAATTTTTTTGATCATCCAGAAAATCATTCAGGTTCTTTGTCCACCGCACCCCCAACCCCTTTCAAGTCATGAGTTATACTCAGTGACAAATACCACTGCTTTCAAACAAAGGCTTATGAACATAAATGTTGCATTTTGTAGACCAGCGGTGTTGAAAACTATGCCGAAGGAACTGTCATCACCCTGACTGTTTATATTCAAAAAGATTTTATTCTTGCAAAGTTATTTTCCTGTTGACATTTTGTATTGTGAAACTTTCACAGTGTAAAACGTATGATTCAGTATTTGGCAAAAAATGCGATGAGCAAAAGTCAGGATTTGTTATTATCATTATTGCTCATCTTTCTCACAAGCAATGACATGTTAACACAAAGAAGACAGAATCTTGTGTGGTACCAGTCAGCTTGCATTCTATGCTCTAATTGCAGAAAACTATATACCCAAATGGCAGTGCAGAGAGAGTGTTGTTTACGGGTGTGCACCAGTGATGTCACAAGCAGATATTCTGCATCTGTGACACAACTTTTTCCAGGAATGCTTTAATTGTGTAAGACTACATGGAAAGATTAGGATTTTGCCCTTTACTTAGCAAATTGATTTTTAGAATATTGGCACACAAACAGAAATGCCCTTAGTTCAGGCTACTTCCGTGACGTAATTTTGTGCAGGTTAATTACAGCATAACACGATAGTACTACTGTACTTACCTCTGCCTGTGTAATGGACTACAATCATGCCCATTGTTGTACATCAAAAAGTGGATATTGATCAGTAATTGACGAGAAAATTGCAAGTAATGAGAGAGTTTTACAGTATACTTGTTATAGTGAATACTGATATAACAAATGCTCATAATAAAGGGGAACCTCATGGTAATGAGGACTTAAAAACTGTAGCAATTACCACGTCATACATATCAAGTTTGTCACTATATCACAGTACAAATGCAAAGAAGGGAAAAAAAAAGTTGGGACCTGCGAAGTCACCTTATTGTAAGAGGGTTTTGTTGTATCCAACCTCTCTACAGTGAGGGTCTCCTGTATAATACACTTTTTCTTTGGTCCCAAATTTCCAATTATCTTTGTGTTTTGTATTGCTTTAAACCCTGATTATTATAACATAATGTTGATACAGTTTAACAAAGTGATTTCACCAGTTACAAGGAGGAAGAAGAGTCCACCCTTCTACTCTGTTATGTGTTTGTCTGTTTGTTTGCTCTTTGTCTTTTTGTATGCTTTTGTTTTTCCCCACCTCCATTTAATGCCAAATGAAGTCATGCTGAACAGTTAATATGGAATTGATCGATCGCATGGACAGGAATGAGGTACTTACTGATGTATTTGCGACCAGCTCAATAAATTGGTAATGGTATGCCTGGGTATAGGCCAAGAGTCAAACTGCGTTACTTTATCTCGAAGAGTAAGAAGTAGATTGAAGGTACTTTTGAATCTGTACATTTGTAACAACTTTACCTTTTCTTTTTTTCTTTGAATAATAAAACTGGAAGATGTACATTGTGTAAAGCCATGATTATTGTGCATGTCTGCTGCAGTCTTGCGTGTCTTTTGACAAGATCCTTTGAACATTTCTCACGGTCAAAAGTTAGTTTACAAACAATCGGGAACAAGGTCACTGAAAGCAAAAACTTCTCTCTTCATTAATTTTTCAAATGCCATTATCAGATCCTAATCCTTAACACACACCCTCACCTTGAAATCAGCAAATCTAGCATGGGACATTGACTTGTGTGTGTATGTCTGTAAGGCTGCGTTTATCAACTTTCCCCTGTTTAAACGGCTTTCAAAAGCCGTTTCCAAAACCCTTTCCAAAGCCGTTTCCAAAGCCCTTTAGAAACGGCTTCCAAAATAGTTGCGTTTATCAACTCTTCGCGAACACGATAACTGGCCTGTCACTGCACAGCTGCATTGCGCAATTCGACCCGAGGAGAAGAGGTCATTTAAGGCGTGCATTGTTCGTAACTGCAGTACAATACTACAAAGCCGTTTCAAAACAGCTTTGCGTTTATCAACTTCAAAAGGCTTTTACAAACAGGTTTCTGAAAACCTGTTTAGGAAACCTGTATGGGAAGCCACAAATTTGCGGCTATCGAAAAGGCTTTTCGAAAGGGCTTTCAAAACAGCTTTGCGTTTATCAACTCGTAAAAATTCCTTGAAAGCTGTTTGGAAAACCTGTTTCTGCCGAGAAAAAGAGTTGATAAACGCACCCTATGTCTTGTAAGTGTGTTGGAGTGTGTGTTCGCGTGTGTTTGCATGTGTTTGTCTATGCAGAGACTCCAACTCTCCCGTTTTCGACGGGAGATCTCCCGCCGAAAACCCATTTTTGCAAAATCTCCCGTTCTCCCGTTTGAGATTTAATTTCTCCCGCCCTGGCTCTGTGTCTCCCGTTCGAAAGGATTTCTTACTTATTGCTATTGTATGTTGCAAAAAATAAGCCTTATATAGCACCAGAGAGCATCTAGAACACTGGGAACTTCGCGCTTCGCACACATCAACTTGGAGTCTCCCGTTTGCTAGGGGTTTCAGGCGGGAGAATCTCCAGATCAGAAGGTGCTTTGGGTTGGAGTCTCTGTCTATGTGTTTGTATGTTGCGCGCCCTGGTTTACCTCTGTGTATGTGATTACTGGATAACGCATTTTTTTCGCCTAGCACACAATGGCACGATCACAATGACGCAAGTCCTTTTCTTTTTAAATGAAAATGCCGCCCTCTATCGAGAACTTCACAGCCTTATGCCCCAACCCCGAAAATTCATTGGCAGCATTCTGCCACGATCTTCGATTCAGTCTGTTGTTTTTGTTTTTGTCTCTCTCTCTCTCTCTCTCTCTCTCTCTCTCTCTCTCTCTCTCTCTCCCCTTTCTCTCTCACCCTATCTCTCTTTATTGGCTAAGATATCCAAAACAAAACAACCCTAATAAAATGTGGGACCCACCCTTTAGTAGAATCAGTGTGTTTTACTTTTTTTTTTGGACATCTCCGGCATTTCAAAACAATGGTAATTTTTATCAAATAAACTTTGAATTCCTTTTAGAATTATAATATAAATCTAAAAGGAATTTAAAGTTTATGCTCTTTTTAACATTACATATTATCTTGATAAAGTGGTTTATAAGTATATGCAATATAGTCAAAAGCTGAATCCTCATATCAACCAATACTACACCAGCCCTTTAAGACTGGCCCAATGATTTTGTAGAGAAGTAACATCTGGTGCTCAATTAAGATAGAAATTATAACATAGAAAGTTATATTCAGCATTGTTATTGTGAATTAAAACGTTTTGAAATGAATGTCGGTGAGTTATGTAGTGACATAATTTTTTTTTTTTTTGTCAATTGTCAGAAATACATAGGGCCTAATGATATCAGAGATGGATAGATAGATAGATGGATAGATAGATAGATAGATAGATAGATAGATAGATAGATAGATAGATAGATAGATAGATAGATAGATTGATAAATAGATAGATGGATGGGTAGACGGAGGGATAGATAGAGTTATAGCATACTTGAGAGCGAGAGGTGGAGATAGCCTCACTGTGGAAACGTGCACACAAAGTATAGGGTTATTCAAATGTCGTGAGTGGGGAGAGGAGGTTATCGCACTTGTTTCATTCTTTGTCCGCGTCGATCTCTTGTTTTGTTTTGTCTACTATAAGCCTGCTTGGGTACAAATAAGTAAAACAGGACAGTTGATTCGGGCATGGATTACCTAAAAAACGCATAAAGACGGAGAAAATATGGGACAACCCCCCCCCCCCTAAGAAACAAGCAAGAACAACAAACAAAACGGAGTTGGCACAACAAAGGTAAGAAAGAAAGGGAGATCTTATAATTCCTGAATATGGCTCACAGACTTAGAATAAAGATGGTGGGGGAAGCAAAACAAAACGAAAGACAAAACCCGGAAAGGACGCTTTGTCTGGATTCCACCTCATTTGAAACAATAATGTTGTTTGCGTCGTTACTCACTAAATAATGATCGCCATCGCTCCATCCTCTATGCCAGGGTGGAACGCAAAGTAACCTTTCGGTCGAGTTGTCTGCCCACCTGTATCTGGTTGCGACCTTTTGGCATTTATTTCGTCCGCTTTGGTGTTTGCATTTATGTTCTATTTCGTTTTTGTGCCCATTTGCCTGTGTGTTGTTCAATGTGTTTTATTGATTGTAAAAGATAATTTGCCTTTGTATGTTGTTCCTGTTGTTAGAATAATGTTTGTTTTTAGGATGTCTCGTCTTCTAGGCTTGTCTTTCTCTGCTTTGTGTTTTGCTTTTGTTATTTTTTGTCTGCTCTGCCAGTCCTCGCTCATTTATTTGTTTGTTTTTTTGTTTGTTTTTTATTATTCAGTATTCTTTACCCAGGGTAGCTCCATCAGTGGTCTATACACTGTTATTCTTGTATGTTCGTTTGTTTGTTTGCGATATGTTTAATGTACTTGCGAGTGTGTTTTACCAAATTTGATATAGTTTCTGTCATTTTCTACTCAAAGTGAGCCTGACCTGAAGAAACAAAAAGCCTTCTAGCAGTGCATGTACTTTACCTGTGGGGTAAAGTACAATTGATCAGAGAGGGAGAGAGACAGAAAGAAAAAACAAACAAACAAAAAACGGCATTTCCTTCCGTTCTATACATTCTTTCTATCCTTTCCACTTGCCAGAAGTGTTCGTAAAATAGGCTGAGTGATACAGTATTGTATAGCTAACCCGTTTCCTTCGAGACTCAAATCTCCACGGACCTTGCCCAGGGATCGTTGCACGTTATACCACAGGTATGGGGGATATAACCCTCTGCATGCCATATTAAGTACCGGTCCATATGTGTGTGTATGTGTGTGAGTTTGTGTGTGTGTGTGTGTGTGTGTGTGTGTGTGTGTGTGTGTGTGTGTGTGTGTGTGTGTGTGTGTGTGTGTGTGTGTGTGTGTGTGTGTGTGTGTGTGTGTGTGAAATGTGTGTTCCACAGTTTGAGTCATTGGCCTGAAAAGGGTTAATGGGCATGACATGGAGTGGCGATCTGCTCCAAGTCATTCACACGCGTCTATTGTACACGGCAAATACATGTACAAGACTTGCTAGAATGAACGCCCCCTTCTAAATTTCTCTCTTGCCCGTTAATCCAGGGATTAAAAAGTGCTTTGTTCTCTAAGTATCTTTCTCCCTTTTTTTCCTTTCTTGTTTGCTTTTACATGCCAATCAGGTTTAACAAGGCCAATATCTGGGGGTCATTACGTCGTTCAGTGGCGAGAAGCGAGGGAGCGTCTTTACTCGAAGCGAAAGAGTATCGAGTCACAATCGGGGGTTGCTCATTATCCAAGGCAGCGGCCCGTGACTATTAAAACCCGCTCTTGACTTCATAGGTCCATGATACTGTAGACACTCTATAAAGTTGTTAGTTGACCCCTTCGCCAGACCTTCATTTTAAAGTCTTCGAAAGAGTCTATCGCGCGGTGAAGGGAGAGGGACTGATGGGTGATGTTGTTGTTGTTGTTGTTATTATTATTATTATTGTTATTGTTGTTGTTGTTGTTGTTATTATTATTGTTATTGTTGTTGTTGTTGTTGTTGTCATTGTTGTTGTTGTTGTTGTCATTGTTGTTGTTGTAGTCGTTTGTGATGTTCTGGTCTCTACCGTCCGTTTATTTGTTTGATTTCTTTGTTTGTTTATAATTGTGTGTGTTGTTGTTGTTGTTTGTCTGTTTGTTTGTTTGTTGATATTCTGTTGATTTTCCGCCAGTCGCTTTATCTTGTGCTGGTCTTTTCCTACCCAAATATGAAAGGGTATGGAATCACGGCTAATGATTTTGTTTTTTAGGTCTGTAATCACCGACCACTCTTTGTCAAAATGAAATATTAGTTCAGAGCACTGTCACTGTCGCTGATATTTCGAGGTGAAGATTACCCCTTAAAGGGGATGGCTAGTAACCAATCAGTGGGAATCAGTAGGAATGCTGAGGGATGATTGTTCAAATCCTTGTGGGATTCATTTAAGAGTACATTATATATCTACTGTTGTGTGAAAATTATTTGCTTCAGAACAGTCTCATATTCAAGTAATGTGCAGATTAATGCCCCGTCACTGACCAGGCACGCTAACCTGGAAACATTAAACTGCACATTACTTGAATATGAGACCATTCTGAAGCAAATAATTTTCACACAGCAATAGATATATAATGTACTCTTAAATGAATCCCACAAGGATTGGAACAATCATCCTCCAGCATTCCCACTGATTCCCACTGATCAGTTACTAGCCATCCCCTTTAAACCGAACCATCAAACGACAAAAACAAGCAAACTTCGATGCATCCAATGGATGAAGATACCAAACATGAAGACAAACATGACGAGAAACCTCATGTATTATATTGTAACCTGAAAAAATCCCAAAATTAAACTTAATGAATGGATCATCTGAGTTTAATGATTTCTGTGATCTTTTTGACAACTGCAGCGTTATGAAATAATGCAAATAAAAACACCAGTTTGTGTTGACTTCGCAAGAATTAATTTTGTGTATATTCATGATATTTGAGATATCTTTCTTTTTGTATGTCCCATGGATTATGATATTTTGCAAGGTGCTATGTGGTCATGTCAAAGTGTCCCGAAGAGAGATAGAGAGAGAGAGAGAAAACAAAAAAAGATTGGAATCAAATTAAAAATAAATTAAAAGAAGTTTTAAAAAACAGGGGAAACGAAAGCAGACTTAAAAGTTATAATTCGTAATTTCGTTGAATCTACAACTTGTGACGGAGTGATTGGGAAGTACCGCGGATACCGAGATACTACCGATATAATCGTGGTTGCCAATATTTGACGTTATCAAAAGGGGTCTTTTTGCTCCCCCCCCCCCCATATAAACATCTTAACAAAACATGTACATTAACTCATACACACACACACACACACGCACACACGCGAGCAAGCAAACAAACAATTAAACAACATAGAGGGACCGATGTTTACCCATGACAATCATAACATTTTGTACGTTAGAAATAATTATTGTTGTGTTCTGTCGAGTGGTTTGATAGTTACTGCGCAAAATTCTGCCTAATTTGAGGACATGGCGATAACCATGACCTTTTAGAATGCTTACATAAGTGCTCCATTATGGCTCTCCTGTCATTCTGTGATAAATAGACCGTTGACGAAAGGGGACATCGGGAAATAATCGCCATTAGCTCACATGTGAACAAAGTGAATGCATCATTAATAACGTATCATAAATCGAGCAAAGTGTTTTGCTCTGGCATAGTGTAAACACTGTTGTAATTAATGGCATTGCTTGGAAGCGGTGTTTGCTATATTCTTGTTTTCAATTCTGGATAGTAGTTCGATTGTGCAATGCATTGATATTCGTGTCTCCCGTAGAAATGTGCAGTCTTTGGACAAATCAAGTGCTAAGGCTGCTATTGTTACTTTATCTTTTCTTACGTGTCTTAATACCTACTTGAAACGACAAAGATCAACCGGATATCAGGAATATCGTGATATTGGAATAGGGCTCGATCTCGCCCTCTGCATTGGCGTCGCCATAGCAACGATGTGCTGCCTCACCTGAGGGCGTCCAAGGCTGCCGCCGTCCCCATGGGGAAGAAATGTATTTTTCCCATTAGCACGGCGTTATGCAAACTTAATCGATCTGCTGCCGTTGTTTTTTTTTAAATTATTATTATTATCAGTATGTAATACTCTATTTACTTGAGATGTTTTAGGTATGTGCAACGCATGTATGAATGATTACGAGTGTTGAATATCCACATACCAACTCATCACAAACATCACGAACACACACACACACACACACACACACACACACACACACACACACACACACACACACACACACACACACACACACACATACACACACACACACACAAGTGAAATGCATAAGCAGAATTCCCTTTCCTCCTTCTCTCTCTCTCTCTTTGTATATTTATATCATATACTGTAACAACATGAACAATCGCATACTCACCCAGTTTACATCTTGAATGACTTTCATTCAGAAATTTTCACAGAATGCAAATGGTATTTTCGCCGTCATCATCATGATCATAATCATCATCATTAACACCGTCATCGTCATCATTATCATCATAACCATCATTATCATTAATCGTCATCATTCTCATCATTACCATCATCATCATCGTTATTACTATCATCTTCATCACCACCATCATTATGAATGAATGAATGAATGAATGAATGAATGAATGAATGAATGAATGAATGAATGAATGAATGAATGAATGAACGAATGGTTGGTTTATTGATCTTCAAACTTCGCAGCCGAATGGCTGAATTGCGTCTGATTTACATCGATTATCATCATCATTATCAAACACCATTATTATCACCATCATCATCATCATCATCATCATCATCATCAACATCATTTTCTGCCAGTAGCACTCTTTCTCCTCCCGAAGTTCATTCTTTTTTCTTACCGATCTATGCACTGTTCGTCATAGTGTACATACCTTTACTCTTGTAAGCTCTCGAGACACTGTATGGGGGGGGGGTCAAATTGACCCCCCCCCCCACCCGACATTTCGCGCCACGATTCCGCAACGCGCAAAGATTTTTCCGCAGCGTTTCATGACTTTTTTTATTGAAATCTCCCGCATATTTTGAGACCAAATTTGTGACGTCCGGGTACACCGTTTTGAAGTTACGCAATGTTTTGCATATGCATGTCAACCCCAAAACAGCTCAAATTCAAGATTTTGTGTGCGAATCCAATGCAAATTGTGTGGTTTTTTTTTTTTTAATTGATATAAATTAGATTATTTCAACTTTTAACCCTTGAAATTAATCAATTCTAATGTAGATCAGCTTGGAAAAGTGCCTGCAACAAATTTTGGCAAAAAAACGGTAGAAAACAAAAGGTCGAAAAAACAATAAAATACATAAGAAATTAACAAATCAATACAAAACAAAAGAAACTGATTTTGATTGCGCTATTTTTTATAAGAAAATTGTTCGATATGTCTTGAGGAACTCTGACACAAAAATTTAGCAATCCTTCAATCTTTTTAATGGAGTTATAGGTGAAAATATGATTTCATGCGTAAATTTGCATAATTAATTTATTAAAAAATATAAAATCAAATTTTTTCTATTGTATGACCATATAATCTTGTAGTTGACATCCGGCTCTATGTACAGGCAAAATTTTGCGGCGATCGCGAGATCGGCGGCCGAGATCTGAAGGGGGGGTCAAATTGACCCCCCCCCCCCCCCCCCCCCCCAGTAAAAACTTGGTCTCAAATAGCCCAGTTAGAATGGGGTTAACCCTTTCTCTTCCATGCAGCGAGTCAACTGTTTGAGCACCAAAGTTCACGCACAAACCTATGGACAGGAAATAAGCGTGGCACTCAAAGAGTTAAACGAGTCTTCTCGGGAATGATGTGTATAACAGCATTATAGCATGGAAATTCAGCCACTGCGTCCACAAACAGTCGCGTGAAGTGTTTCTCGTCGGCAGTGACCGATTTTACACGATTTTAAGAGTTATCTTTCCCCTTTTATTTCATGAAAATCTTTTTCTCTGTCCTCTCACCTTTTATAGTTATATCATGCATCTATCTATCTATCAACTAGTATTAGTAAATCAAGAGGAAAGATATGTGACATGTATACTACACATATATATATATATATATATATATATATATATATATATATATATATATATATATATATATAATACATATATATATATATATATGTGTGACCCTGCACCTCAAAACAAACAAAAAGTCGCCAGACATGAATTTTTTGTTAAGACCATATTCTGAAAGAGCAGACTTTAAGCTTGAAAATGATGTATAACTCAAATCAAATGGACTCTCCTTACCTATCTAAATGTTGGAAAGAAAGCACGAACTCAGGAAAAGTGTGAACTCAGAAAAGAGGCTCTGAAGTACAGTGTCTATTCAAGCGCTTAATCTTTACCAAACCGTGCTGGTTGTGTGATGAATGGGACAACAAACAGGAAGTTAATCACCAGAGTAACAACAATGAAGGGATTATTAGATTAAGCTGAAATTAATCATGCCTCATTAACATATTCTGTCCATAATTAATGCCAACTTTCAAAGCAATATCACTATCCTTTCAAAAGTTATTAGAGTTGAAAGTGAAGAGCGTGGACAAGGTTTTTTTTAGAAATGAAAAAGGGATTCTAAAGACACACCTAATCACACTATTCTACCAAAAATGTTCGAGATAAACTGCTCAAAAAACACACTTTCCTGCTCGTTTTATGATACCAAATTTTAGCATAATGCAAAAGGAGACCCGCTCTTTCAGAAAATATGAAAAAGTCAAGTACGGCTAGGTTCACCCATTTCACTTATTTTCAGTCCTCACGCAAAATCAGTGTGTGCGACTTTATGTTCGTTTTGAGGTTCACAGTCACATATATATATATATATATATATATATATATATATATATATATATACATATATATAATATATCACATATCTTTCCTCTTCCGTTTTAATATTACTTGTCGACGCTGGTTGCACATCGCGGTAAGATAGTGGTCAGCAGTAAATCATCTTTTAAAGCTCTCTTGATGATCAAAATGACGGGACTGTGGACAGTGTTCTGTTGATCTTCTGGTAATACAATTCCCCTTGCGAGTCCACTCGCTGCTTTTGTTCGCAGACTGATGGTCGCGAGTTCATCCTGTAACTTCTTTTTGTCTCTCGATCCCTTGAGAGAGAGGCAGAGTTGCATTATTGATGAGAATGCACGGTCGATTTCCCACGTAAGATTTTTTCGTTTCCCTGCGTGGGTGCGTGTTGCTGTTGCTCCTGTTGTTTCCGTAGTCAACCACTTATTTTCGACTTCGTTAAGTTGTATCAGTGCATGTCGTAAAGCGATGGGCAGCGATGTCATTGAGAATTAATTCTGTATTCAATTTTTTGTTCATCATTGTTCGAGCAAGCGTCACTGCATTCCTAATAGGGATCACAGATCCTGATTTACAAATGCATTGGGGGCACTGCGGCATTGTGGATAACTCTGCTGACATTTATTCCGAGGGTTCCGAGTTCGAATCTCGTCAAGTGTCCATACGTCCTCAGAAAAATGTTCTTTTACACACCATGTCCCTCTCGACCCAGGTGCACAATTATGGTTATCTGGCAACCCTATAGAGTGATTATGGTGGCAGGTCCTCTTACAGAGCAATGGCAACACCAAAGAGATTTTCCTGGATAAAAAACTCCCGCATTATTATTATTTTTATCATTATCATTATCATAATTATTATTGATAATAATAATAATAATAATAATAATAATAATAATAATAATAATAATAATAATAATAATAATAATAATAATAATAATAATAACAATAATAATAATAATAATAATAGTTGCTATTATTATTATTATTATTATTATTATTATTATTGTTATTATCATTACTATTATTATCATTATTATATTTATTATCATCATCTCATCATCATTATTATTATCATCATCTTCTTCTTCTTCTTCATCATCTTTATTATTGACATAATGTGGAAGTACACTTGAATGGTATCAGTGAACTCCCTTGAGGTTCTTTTCAAGCTGCATTAAGCTTGCTGCTCATCTCGGAACGCTGTAAAGCGTCTACCTCGTTCAAATTGACGTTGCACAATTACAGAGAACGAATAGACACGTACGTATAGGCAACAAAGTGAACGACAGATATTATAAAAGTGATAGAAAACGTTAAAAACCTACGAAAGCCTGGTAGGTGTCTTGTACAACCCTTTGCTGAGGAAGGCTGCTGCAATGAGGCGCAGTTTCATTCGAGAGGTGTTGATAATCGACCAATAATGAGCAAACGTTAATAACGCTCTCTTTTAGCCAGGTGGTCAAGGATCATCAATGTATAGTAGCTATCATTTCGCAATTATTTCCGCGAGGGCTCACAAACAGAGCAATCAACCACAGAACACTATAGCTAGTTATCCATCAATTCTATTGTTATATACTCCTAATTAAGTGACCCCGCTAATTGACTGAAGGAGGGGGGGGGGGGGTGGAGAAAGGAGAGATGAACGAAATCAACACTGCCACCAGACTGGGCTAATTTGGTATACGTTCATTTAGCACTGTCTAGAGAAAGAAGTGACCGACACAAAATATTATTTTCCTGGTTCTCTCGGATTGTTCTGAAATCGGCGGAAACTGAGGGGCGAAATGGTTCCCTACCGTACCATAAAGGGTCACGGTTATTGCAATAGGTTTGACAGTGATGCTTTCAAAATGTGAAAAACAAATGAATAGTCCCGATATTCATCGAACAAATATTGGTCTGGTTGTGATGAAATGTAAACGAAATAATAATGGCCAGTGCATAGTTGCACTGTGAGGTCTGGAATCAATTACCATTTGACATTATAAACAATGTCTTACTGTTGAGAATTTTAAATTGTGATTTGAAAAAAACAAAGTTTATTTCAAACTAATTTGATGATATAATCAATAACATACTATCTTAACGTAAAAGATGTTTTTGTATACCGTAGCTGTCACTCACATTGTAATTCTTGCTATTTTTATGCCGATGTATTTTTATATATCTATCTATTTATCTTTCTCTCTCTCTATCTATCTATCCATTTATTTTCATCTATTTATTTATTTATCTATCTATCTATCTATCTATCTATCTATCTATCTATCTATCTATCTATCTATCTATCTATCTATCTATCTATCTATCTATCTATCTATCTATCTATCTATCTACTGTATCCAGTTATCTATCCATCCATCCATCTATTCAAATATCTATGTCAATGGGTGTCCAACCTGTAGAGCGATGATGTATGTAGCAGCCTGTGGCTAAAGCAGCTCACCGTGATAATTGCAGAAAAGGAGGATTCGCTCTTTTCGAACACAAAACAAGCTGGCCCCGAAGGTTCACGCTACCGCCTCTTCGCTCAAGCTATTTGTCGGAATCTCCAGCGCTATCGCTAATTGTTTCTGTCAGTGGTAGCCATGGGCATGCAGTCTCTTTTACTTTTAACAAGCGCATCCCGAACAATGGTATCCTAAATCCGGACACTTAACAAAACACCACCAACACAATAAACACTGACCTCTGCAAGAATGCTGACCAACGCCGCTCCTTTTGAGTTTCCTCCCAAAACTAGAAAGCTAAGTCCAAATCGATATCAATTAAAAATAGTTTGCTCTCTCTGGTTGTACAGTATAGCGTGCATGGCGAAAGTTCTTTATTTCATATGTCGATTTTCTTAATCCAATCCGATCTTGCTTTTTTCCATACCTAAACGTCCTAATTGTATAATAGATGTATGCGTTCCGCATCACCAGCTCATTATGGTCTTCAAACTGTTGATATCACAGGACTGTGGAGACCAATGACAATCAAGTCTCCTCTTAAATTGAACATGAGAGTTGATGAACCCTTTGTACCCATGAGACCCTCTCACCTTGGAGTCGGCCAAATCTCCAGCAGACTGTCCAATTGAGTTTCATTTTCTAAGTCGCTTTTAACTGTTTAACTTTACCATAGTTATACCACTAAATGCCAACATTTCCATAACTCCATATCTCTATATATAAAATAAAGATTATCAGGATTGAAACAGTATTGCTTCTTTTGTTATACTTTATGATGTATAATACAATTGCTTAAAAATTGTCGGATATTTGTAAAACGTTCCACCTTTTTTTAAACTTTTTTTCATTCGTTTTCTTCCCTTTCCATGTTTCCTTTAAGCAAAGTTGTTCTCCGTTTCTTTTCTTTTTTTTTGGCTCTTTTTGTCTTTATTTCTTCTGTTATTGAAGGAACTCATTCTCCGATTTCTGTCGGCGGATTTCTGGCTGCTCCCATTTCGACTGCGATCAAAATATATCAATTATGTTCTGCCCGCAAGGAAGGGTATACAGACAGCGCAAACACATCACATGCTGCTGTTCGAGCTCCTTTGAGCCCCGTGAAGGATAGATGCGACTTCCGGGCGTAAAAGCTAATTTTCATCGCTTTTGTCTTGTTCTTCTGCCGTCCAGCGGAAATGATGAAAAACGCAACGTGATTCTGTTATTTGCTAAGTTTCATTACTTTTATCTTCTCGCTCAATATCCTTTTGTTCCACCGGCAAATAGAATAAAGCACACAACCTGAAGGGCAGGGATATTATGACACGAATCACAAATTTCTAGGAATGCTGGAAAATGAAATGATACAGAGAGAAAATAGGAAAGGTTAATGGAAAAGGGAACGTCATGATAGTTACTTCGCGTAATGCATCATTAACAACTCTTGAAATATTACTTAGCACACTGCGTCATTAGGTGGGATGAGGGCTGCGGATGGGGAGGGAGGATGGTGAAAAATGTTCCCTCACTTCACACCAGTAAATAAGCACAGTCATACCTGTCTATAGCGGCCACCCAAGGGATATGAAAAAAATGGCCGTTGTAGACAGTTGACCGCTAGAGACAGAGTCATTAACATGACTTTTCTCTTTGGGGAATTGTGCTCAGTGGTCGCATACTGCATGTGGTCGCTATAGACAGTGGTCGCTTTAGACAAATTTAACTGCATTTGGTATGCAAATTAGTCCGCGATTGTCAATTTTTGTCACTCATTTTAAACTTGTGTGTGCAATCAATTTGTCCTTGGTCACATATTATTTTGTTTTTCGTTGATTTCTTATTCATCCATCCCATTCCATTTAATTTAATTCACTCCAATTCATTCGAATCATCCAAAAAGAATAATACAGGAAATACGGCGGAGGCTGTTTACACCCATGAATGATGGTGTTTAGATAATAATGTAAACAACATGAAAAGGTATAACACATCGTAAATAAAATGTAATATAAGTTTCAATGGTGTCAGTTGGTATCAGCGGCAATGAGATTATGAGATTATGGAGACGGTATTATCTCTCGAGACACAGGGAAGCTTTCAAGAGTTTTGTTTCTCCATCCCTTTCAAGGTTCCGTTTGTATCGTCGGAATGACTTTAAACAAACGCATTATTCATCGGATTGGATTGGCTTAGCGTATTGGCTTGACGTATCCCCATCTCTACCCCCCCCCCCTCTCTCTCTCTCCCTCTCTCTCTCCCCTCCCTCTCCCTCTCCCCCCCCCCTCTCTCTCTCTCTCTCTCTCTCTCTCTCTCTCTCTCTTTCTCTCTATTTTCTTTCGGATAAGTGTGCTGAGCTAGAATCTGCGATGTTTTCACACAAACTGCGACAGAAACTGGAGGAGCTTGCACCATGATACATTTTTAACCACGGATGAGGGACAAGAAGAAGAAGAAGAAAAAAAAAAAAACGGCCACAAACAAAAGACAACCAGGAGACATACAACTGTGTCTTCTTCAATCAGCAGGCAATATAATGTGGCTAACATGATTATCATAAGTGACAGCCAATGTTCCAGGGGAAATGTGTCATAAGGAACGCTATATGCACAACAGATAACATACCGTGTCCATCTATATCAGATCTGCTCTTCAAATTTCTTATACCGCGGAACCCGGGGGGGGGGGGGGGTTAGGGGGTAGGGGCAACATACTTCACCACCCTACCCCACCCCCTCCACACACTCACATACACCCTTAATCAAGAAAGAATTATGTCTATGTCAATAAGCACTACCTTGTAATAGAACAAAGTCACAAAAACCCATGATTACCTGGGAACCCCGGGAAGTAGCGAAAACATGCAGACCCCCCCCCCCTCCCCTCAACATGTTTCTCAGCCCCCGTCATTTGAATTCGTCTTTGTCCTTTTTTTAGTCTTTTTGTTTTCCATGCTTTGAAAACAAAAGAACGAATTCCATAAAATGCCTTCTCTTGAAGCTATGTATAAATGACGATTTCAAGAATACCATCTAATATTACATGTTGCCCGATTGGGATTGCATCAAGAAAGATTCTGCCATCGCTCACAAAGTTGCTGCTGACGCCTGAGAAATTCCACCGGCGACCATACGATAGCTGTAGGATGCCCTCACGAATGACACAATGATTATACGATCAGAGCCGAATTTTAACATTTCTTTTATCTTGTGTCCATCAATATTGCTCAATTTTGGGACAGTGTGTGACGCATGCACTCCTGAAAACGCGGCAAACTCATAGAATTAAGTCAGACGACTTGGTTTCCATTCAGCATGTTCAGTGCGAAGATGCGAATGTGCAAGACGCAAAAACCTTATGTCACTGGAGCGCGGTGATGTAAAATGTTTTGACAAGTCTATTTATCGATTAGAACTTTCTCGCCTTCACAAAGCAATCAGCGAACGTTGAAGGACAGACAAGAATTAACAGCGTTGCCGATTTAATGCTCACCGCTGTGTGTTATTCCTTCTGCTCTATTATACGCTTTCGCGGCCTTTGCGCGTTCAACCTTTGCCAAAGATATTGCTCCATAATCCTTTTGTGTGTGTGTGTGTGTGTGTGTGTGTGTGTAAAATAACGTTTTGAAATGAAGACAAGTAATTTGAAAATTATTAGCCGTGGTCCTTGGATTAAGGGCACGATTACACACTGCAAAAAGTCCGGTGTTAAATATGAAACACCGAGCTGGTGTTAAATTTCCGGTGCTCATTCATGGTGTTAGATTAACACCTCCGGTGTCATTTCAAAATTTAAAATTGCTTTTTGAATAATTTCTTAGTTACTGCACTTCTTGTTAATTTTGAACTTCAACAAGACGATAAAGAATTTTCCGATAAAGTACTTGATTTTTGAAAATATGTGTAAACAAATTTACACCACATAAACAGTAACACCAGTTGGTGTGGTCCCCTATTGAAGCTGGACGGGTGTTATACCATTGCAATTAACACCACCAATATCAAATCAACACCATGCGGTGTCATTATTGAATTAACTCTCGCGCAGTGTCAAAAATATCACCAGCCACAGTGTCAAATTAACACCACGAAGTGCCAGGCGAACACTTTTTTAACACCGTCACAATACATTTTCAACACCTGTGGGTGTGGTCCTCTATTGAAGTTTGATCGGTGTTAGATTTAACACCCAGGGTGTTAAATCTAACACCGATGTTTTTACAGTGCAGATAATTGTGTTAAAAGATCGAAACGTATTGTCTTTCTATTCTCCACTACTGCATCCACACTGCAAAAAGTCCGGTGTTAAATAGTGAACACCGAGCTGGTGTTAAATTTTCGGTGCTCATTTATGGTGTTAAATTAACACCCCCGGGTGTCATTTCCAAATTTTAAACTGTTTTTTGAAGAGTTTCTTAGTAACTGCACTTCTTATTGATTTTTAATTTAAACAAGACGATCAAGAATTTTACATTAAAATACTAGATTTTTGAAAAAATGTGAAAATAAATTTACACCAAAGTAACACCAGCTGGTGTGGTCCCTTATTGAAGCTGGACGGGTGTTAAACCATTGATATTAACACCAACAACTATCAAATCAACACCATGTGGTGTCATTTTTTAACTAACACCAGTACAGTGTCAAAATAACACCAGGTGCAGTGTCAAATTAACACCACGAAGTGTCAGGTGAACACTTTTCAACACCATCACATTGCATTTTTAACACCTGTGGGTGTGGTCCTTTATTGAAGTTTGATCGGTGTTAGATTTAACACCCGTGGTGTTAAATCTAACACCCATGTTTTTACAGTGCACTAATAATTGTTTGTCTGACAGTCTCAGGGATACCGGGTGACAGAGCTTTGACATCAGAGAATTAGTTTTACAGGGCCGGTGCAACTATAGGGGGCCCGGCCTCCCCCTTTTGTGATGAAACCCGGAAGTAGCACCAGAAAAATCCGTTGACATGGCTAAAAGTCCTTTTTTTCGGTGGAGGGGGGGGGGGGGGGAGAGGGGGGTTGTCAGCTGATGAAACCCGGAAGTGGCATCAGAAATGTAAACTGCCCCCTCTACTTCTTTTAAAAACGCATGCAGCGCTGGCCGTGTTTTAGTATTATACACTGTAAAAACATCGGTGTTAGATTTAACACCACGGGTGTTAAATCTAACACCGATCAAACTTCAATAAAGGACCACAACCACAGGTGTTGAAAATGCACTGTGATGGTGTGGAAAAGTGTTCACCTGACACTTCGTGGTGTTAATTTGACACTGTACCTGGTGTTATTTTGACACTGTACTGGTGTTAATTCAAAAATGACACCACGTTGTGTTGATTTGATATTTGTTGGTGTTAATATCAATGGTTTAACACCCGTCCAGCTTCAATAAGAGACCACACCAGCTGGTGTTACTGTGGTGTAAATTTATTTTCACATTTTTTCAAAAATCTAGTATTTTAATGTAAAATTCTTGATCGTCTTGTTTAAATAAAAAATCAACAAGAAATGCAGTTACTAAGAAACTCTTCAAAAAACAGTTTAAAATTTGGAAATGACACCCGGAGGTGTTAATTTAACACCATAAATGAGCACCGAAAATTTAACACCAGCTCGGTGTTCACTATTTAACACCGGACTTTTTGCAGTGTGAGAAAGAAAGAAAGAAAGAAAGTTAGAAAAGAGATCATCTTCCAGGAAAACGGAAAACGCATCGTCTCTCGGTTGACCGCCAACATAAAGGTCACACGTCTGGAAGCCATTGAGCCATTCTGTCTAGTAATATGCCTTCTCAAGGCAACCCAAGACGCTCCCTATACATGAAAATGATTCATTAACTATATAGTGTGTTGTCAATTCGCGTTATATAACGCACGTTAGTTTAATACCACGACATCGGAGAAGATTCTGAAGGGAACGATTCGTATTACGGCTATGATGATCAACTGCATGGAGGACTGAGAAAAAATAAATGGAGCAGGAAGAGTGATAATAACAATAATACTGACGATTAATATTATATAATATTTACGATTACAATAATTGATTACAAAGTCATGAAAGCTATACTAGTAATCACATTTATGATAATACATGTGATCATAATGGGCACATTAAGAAGAAGAAGAAAGTAAATGATGTATTTAAAGTAAAGGAAAATTTTCTACACTGGATAAAAGGTTCACTGTAAGATTTCAGATGTGTTATTCTGTTGTTCGTTATCATCTTTGACACGGCAAGCAAATCGACCATCAGGCATAGAAGAACATGCATCTTGAATGGTGTAGCTGTAAGACAGACATATTTCTCCTGTATCCTATATACAGAAGAACATGTTATTGTAAATATTGATCACTTCTTTCATTCATAACTTAAAGGTGAATTCAATTCACACCTCGATTCATTTCCCCCCATGAAAATGACATAATGTAATATGATTATGAAAATAACAACTATCTTGAGTACACAATAGTTATGTGTATGATGACAATTAAAGCTAATAAACGAATTGAAAGAATGTGTTCGTAGTAGCTGTCTCACAGTTTCTAAGAACAAAAGAAAAATGAGGGGTTTTACTGAAAAGCAGTGCTTGTATACGTACTGTGGGCAACTCATTCAATCGAACCATCACATTGGTGATATAACAAGTAAGATACGCGTATCTGTATAAGATAATCGCATTTTCTACGGAGAAACACTGGACTGCAATGGAAGACTTACAGTCATGATGTATTCATGATTCATATTCATGTTCTCTTTTGCCTATCCATCATTATACGTCCCAATCAGCTGCTGGCGGGGTATAGTATTGCAAAGACAGACTGCGCTTGCCATATATCATTTCATGCAAGATCACTATGTTGCTACAACCGCCCCCCCCCCTCCATCCGCCACATCCATTCAGCCGATGTATTCAGCATTCAAGGGAACAACTTTGTAGGAATGCGTCAAAAGCATGGCTTCATTGCTCTTTGGAGGTATTAGTCCGTGAAATTCAAAGCATTCTCTTGGTTCTTCATTATCTGTTTGTTTGTTCATTTATTTCAGTTGCCTTTCGCCTGTGTACCTGAGGGAAACGTATGCGAGGGTTGACAGAAGATGTAATCTGCTCATATCTGACACATCCATGCATGCATAACAGCGAACATACATACGCATTAATACACACATAAGCAAGTGGTGCATACACAAATACACGCGCCCACACACCTAATTTATACACTCAGGCACAGCTAGACGGACGTAGCTCACACACAAACGCACAAAAATACATCATCCCCAAGAAAAGCTACATGAGAGTGTCGCATTTCATCTCGAGGCCATTGTAACAATTACTCACGCCCGGGAATACCTAATTCTACACATCATGAAACGGATCTATTACTGCTGCATCAGTCTTTGTTTTGGCATAAACTGAATGTACGCAGTGTAGAACATAACGGCGACAACATCGCGTTTGTTATAGGTTTCTACGTTGTGCTGATGGGTTTCTCATAGTTAAGGTCAAGTAAAACTTGTTTCTTTGCTGCGCAGTTCTGATGCTTGCCCGCTTCTACACCTTTAATACCAACACGCAACTTGCCAACACGTGAGACTCATTGAAACACTGTGTCTTTAAAGCTCGACAAGTTCGATGTTTAGAAACGTTTAGGCCTCGATGGATATTATGGATTATTTCCGCTTTGAGACGGTGATAATGTGCTACATCACTTCTCAGAGTCTGCTAAGTTCTCGCTCTAGGGAATATACTAAAAGAAAACAAAGCTGCAAAGATGCATCATCTATTGCGCATTTATTTTGAATAGAGTGAGTAAAACGTCTTGTACTGAGGGTATTGTATTAAGAATGGTACCTCAGACGATGCAGCGATATAATTTAGACTCAAGACAACACGGTAAGGCGTCTGATGGTTCGAAATCTCCTCATTTGAAGCAAAAACCAACAAACAAATGGTAGACAAAGCAGAAGAAAGTATAACATGCCATTACATGTGCCAGGTTTCTCGACTGTAAAGCAATAACTAACGGTGCAGTGACTTTGAAAATGCCACTGCTAAAATGTAGCCTCAATGTATTCATCTTTTCTTTCAGACTCTTGGAATCCGTTCGTGTTTTGGACCACTCGTGCGTAAACAGGTGCACTAAACCGCATTTTCACCGCTCTGGGCAAAATGCATCACTAAGGCCGCTGTATTCACAAGTCCCCCTTTATGTATGTGTGTGTGTGCGGAGTATTTTGCACCTCGTACATAGCGACGCGAGCGAGAGTGAGAAAGTGAAGTGTGTGGATCGTGGATAATTCTGACGAACGCATTTCTGCCGATTGCGCCTCGGAGGAATAAGCACGTTGTTATTGTGCTGCGAAGGAACCGGAACAGAACCAGGACTTCTGCCCGATCAAGTCCGGCTGGTCTAGGCCCGTTTGCTCCCCTCTGTTTTGTTCTCGAAATTTGAATAAAGATGGAAATGGACAAATTATTCACGGATAGCAGCCCGATGATGACCATGTCAACATCTGACCATGTATGACTTGCCCGAGAATAATCGCGATTCAAACGTCGACAACTGACATTTTCACTCTTTTTTTTAGCTACATCAGGCACTTTGATCTCCACACGACAACCTCAAGAAGTCATTGGACGTTCAATCCGGGTAATTATAATTCACAAATGTTATTTACTTCGTTGAGACGTTACATTCAAGCAACCAGATGTCTCAGCTGGCACAAATTCTCTCTTTGCCCATGTATCTATAGCAGGTCTTTAATCTTCGCAGAGAATGCACCGTGTTCCAGGAGCAAGAATCCTGTCATTGTTTCACGGAGCACACAGCGTCTTCTCTCGTCTCGCGCCGCGACCCGAGGCGCGGGACTGACGGTCCGTGACCCGTTTAGAAAGGTCGGGTGCGTTACATAGATCACGGAATTGTCGTCAGTAAGTGCACCAAGCTTGGCATTTCCATCCTCTGACATTCGATTCGCCCTTCTATAGAGCCTGAACCCTACTCTGTCCGTATCGTACGCACTGAATCACGGCAATATCTCACTTTTTTTGCGATGCATAAAGTAGCCAAACGCAAATACCCTTGCAAGCCTGTGGCAGCCAGAATAGCTCAGAAAGAAGTGATACGTAGGGCCTACTAATGAAATAAGACAGAGCTCATTATCGGACGAATACGATGATAATGGACTAAACAGTGTAGTAAGTATTCTACATCATGCCCGAGTTGGCTTTATTGACGTGAGTGAAATAAAACACACCTAATGGTAGAGGTTTCACCAAATTATGACCAAAAAGAGAGTATCTAAATTTAAACGTTTAACACTTTTCTTTTTGCCGAACAGTAATATCAAAGCAACAATAATATTCAGATGAGATGATGTGATGACGTAGTTTCACATGTCTTCCACTGACCTTTGCCCTCTGTTGTCAATGGTAACGCTCATGCCGTACTTCTCAAAATTAGTTGTACATCTCAAATTATCAAGTGAATTTATTCATCGATCATAGATTACTATCATAAGCTATGAATGATTCACTATCTGTAGACGATAACAGCAGTAAAATCCCTGTCGGAAAATGTGAATTATCTGGAGTCGGAAAGAACTTGCGTATGAGCGCCAAAACATACTCGTAAAATAAATCATACCGGTGAGCACATCCACATTATAAAACAGACAGACAGACAGACATGCACACACACACACACAAACCCAACCACAATGCTCTACAAAACAAAACAACGTTTGCGATCGTCAAAACTATATGGGGTTCGTTTCATAAAGTAATTGGAGTTTTCGTGCATGGTACCACAGATATACTAACAGCTGAATTGTTGTTTATTCTTGCTGCCATGGTAACTGCACACACTGCAATTTACAATGATCACACTCACACACGCACACACACACACACACACACACAAAGCCTTATAAAACAATTTCTAGGTGTTATGTTCATCTGCAGTCCTGTATTATACACACTGGGGGGAGGGGGTTAGAAATGGGTTAGAGGGTGGTGGGAGATTGTGGCTATCATCAGGTGATGAAGCATTACGAATCATGGTAATTATGTGCTGAAGGAAATAATGATTTTCATATCTGTTTTTTTTTAAATCTATACAAATCGTTATCTCACCTTGCAAGCAAGATGTAAAAATCCATGAGTAACAGTGTCTTAAAGCTCTAGAGAACACTGAGCGCGCCTGCCTTCATGCGAAAGAACCCCAAACAAATATCCAAATCAAACAAACAAACAAACAAACAAAAACCATTCGAACGAACGAACGAATGAGCGAACGAACATAATACATGTATCATAGTTTCCTCGACTAATTCGTAGATATAAAGAGTCCGATTTCAAAACGGGTTAAAGTAATACGTGTAGACACCAGAAAGAGCAAAGTAAAACATTTCCAGTGATACTTCTCTTTTTATCATCTTTTTTTTTTTTTTTGCTTTTCGCAGCTTTAATCGCAAATCTCTCAAATCAAGAAGGATGGGCCAATTCGTGATGCGATCAAAGTCTTATTCATAATAATAAGATCAGCAGTTGCGATCAAATTTAATTTGTAGAGGGAGATAAAGTGAAGAAACTCGCACCTGAACCTTTACCCCTGTGAAAAATATCTTTCTTTCATTTAATATGCCTTATCCGCCTTGGACTACTTAACATAAGAATGCCGGAATTTCGGAGCTTGGGTATTTCTTCCATATTCATCGTGTCACTGCCGGCAACCAGGGACAGCCTGGTGGTAGTGTCGCTGCCCGGAAAGCAGTAGATTACAGGTTCGAGTCCCACTGGTTCCTTTTTCCGACATGTTTGTTAATTCACAGATCAGCAGTCGCGATCTTGAAGGGACGCAGTCCTCACGAAATTAAAAAAAAATTGTTGTTGTTGGTACCTCCAATGAACTACTTTCATCAAAAACAAACTTTCAAATCACCAAATAAGCTCGTACATTTCGGTTAAAAAAGTGTGACTCTGCAAATGAGCAAGTCTTGGCGGAGAGTCATACGTCATCGATGCACAGCTCTTTCCAGCGGTGTTCTGCTCGTCATCCCTAGTTATTTATAAATACATGTTTACTGTTTATTTTATATTAATTGTATATATAAATAAGCTTGAAATATTTTGTTTGAAATAATAAAACCACATAATATTGTCACATTTTATGAAAAAATCAGATATGATCACTTTGACCACTTAGATTGGTTTTCTGAGGCACGGCTGTCAACTTGGAGTAGGGCATCAATGACGTTGCACCTTGTGGCAGGCTCTTACACGATCGCTTGCAGGAATTATTTTTTAAAAATCGCGTACGGAGACAACTTTGGATGTCCACGCGTATAAATTGGTGAAAGGTTATATTTTTTACTCTTCTTAATTATCAGTACAGTGAAAATCTCAGGACTGCTTCCCTTTAACAAATTTAATTTGTAGAGGGAGACAAAGTGAAGAAACTCGCACCTGAACCTTCACCCCTCTGAATAAAATCTTTCTTTCCATTATTATTATTCAAATCATTCTGGGGCGACATGACTACAGTTTATTCATACTACAGCTGATAGCGATGACTTTAGTGCTACGGGCTGATTGGTTATTACTTGGCTGTTGCCATGATATGGTAGCTGCATACACTTATTGCAACTTTGAAAAATAACTAGCCATCTCTTTCTAAGATATGCCCTGGACACGTGACTAAGTGGATGGCCGCCATATTCTCTCACCTCGTGCCTGCAAAACGCCTAAAGGAGCGCGAATGGCCGGAGCATCTCGGAGCACGTGTTCAGGTTAAGATGTATAGTTCTCCGCATTGCTGAACATGACATGTACGATCCTTCCGTTTTCCCGCATTTATTTTGGGCTAGCTTGCTGAAAAAAAAAACAACAACAACAAACTATCATCCATCTTCTATTTTTTAACTCTAAAAATCGTCAGTGTCATTATTTCTTGAAAGCGAGATTAATCGGTGATAAAAACAATTATGACACAAAAGATAAGTACATGACGGGCTCTATTTCCAGGGTATAATAACCTTAATATGTTAAGGTTTGAAAATAAAATCATGCGCTTACAGACTAACACACCTGACGGGTGGTTTTGAATGCGGGAGCAAATTCTTATGTGTGTGTGTATATGGTGTGTGTGTGTGTGTGTGTGTGTGTGTGTGTGTGTGTGGATGTGTGTGGGTGTTTATGCGTGTGTGTATGTGCGTGTGTGTGTGTTCATGGGTGTACTTTTACGACGCCATTTTGATTTTCCCGTATAAGAATGAATACATAATAGCTGTTTCTATAAAAACGCATTACCTTGATTTCTTATATCTCTGATTTCATCTCAATGGTCCTCCATAGGGAATTGTAAAGAACAACAGCAGGTGCCGTAAAACTTGGTAAAAATGCACAATGTTTGCAAAGTAGTTGCATTTAGGCCAAATACATTCTAATCTAATCTATTTTATCGACTAAGAAATGCAAATCAAGTTCAGCAAAGCGTGGATTCTTCGGCATTCACATGAATTGAAGTGAAGGGTGGATCGTAATGCTTGATTTTATCTTAGAAAAGAGCATGGAAAGCATAACAGAAGATAACAAAATATACGATAGACAAGAGGAAATATTCCTGTTATAGCAACTGCATGGTTCAGGTGCGGAAAATAAAGGAAGTTTGATAGCGTATAGTAACTAAAATTTGTGTTGTGTTCCTTTAAGTCGATGCTTAGTCTATTAGGCTGCAAGGTAGATCAATCATGCATCCAAAATGTCATAAATGATCAATAAGCCTTAAGTACAGCTTTCTTCGTGCCAAATCAGCAGTAGTTGGATAAACAAACGCAAAGAGAGTATTTGATAATTCATTTTTTTCCCATTTTCATCACAAGAGAATACGGTATACAAAAGATAAATCCATTGTACTCGGGAGTGAACGTGATTAATTTTGTTTTTGTCTGCTGGTTGCGTGACTGTCTTTCAGTCTTTGCTTTGAGAAACAAAGCAAAAACTAACTAATTATATTGTTCATATGTCAGAGTAGGAAAATGTATCTTTGATGGAGCAGTGTTAAAGACACTTGTGCCTTATTCTTTGTCATACATGTCATACATACAGTTCCTATACAGACATTTTAAAAATATATTTTCCATTCTGTTCCACAATCATCTTGTAATCTACCGATCAAAAATGAGCCACGTAACTCTTTTTTAATCCCCACAAAATGCTAATAACTGATGGATAGAGAAACGACTGAGAAGATAGATTACAAATTCTATTCAATAGTAAAGAAATTGCCAGTGCTGTCTCTTTACTGTTTCCAACTCATGAAGAGTGTTTGACATGGGTTGAAGGCGATGCGTGCATTGTAAATTTTGTATTATCTGATTATGTTAGACTTATTTGATATGTACCGTATGTCCCCGAAAAAAAAATCACAACGGGACCCTCCGCAATGATAACTTTAAAAATAGTGAATCAATCCAAGTACACTTGCAGGGTATGAAAGTATAACGTATTACCCACATCTTATGGAAAACCCCATCCAATTTGCTTCAGTGGCCAAAGAGAAATGAGGAGTTTTGTAGAGCAAATCAAGAATCCCTTCCCTCCAAGTTTTATCCATTATGTTCACACATTATGCCGTTCCAAGATCATCCAAGTGCTCAGACTTGGAAGAATCAGACCCATGACATGCGTTACAACGATTCACATTTCTCCGTAACCACTCCACGAAATCGAATTGATTTTTCTGCATAATAAAGCTAAGATGCTATATTCTAAGACACTGAAGTAGCATTTAGACGATTAAATCACATTGGAAGTTATCAATTTGGACAGTTCGATTGTTTGGTTTTTTTTTTTGTGTGTGTTTTTTAGGGGGGGGGGGCATACTGTACAGTGCCCGTAGGGTGGATAGGTTTAGGACAATATGCATGGAATTCATGAAACCTTGCGAATTTCTTCAAATGCTGTGGCTCAGAAGGTAAATTTGTTATTCTCTGTAATTATGCTGCGGTACTATACACCCCCTGAAAGCAAACTTTTTAACTCGTAAAAAAAGACTCAAAGGCTAGTTTTCAATGTCCGTATTTTTCATTTCTTTTCTATCTATTAAAAAAGTCACGATGTTAGCGTTAAAAGAAGAAGAAAGGAAGAACAAAGGAATCGAACATTTAATGTACCCAGAATACTGCCGATAAAACTGGAGAGCCGGTATGTCATTAGTTAGGGAAATGGATTGAAGAATGCAATATATATATATATATATATATATATATATATATATATATATATATATATATATATGTATATATACATATATATATATATATATATATACGTATATATTATATATGCATTCATTTATATCTATTCATTTTGTTGCATTAATAATCATGTACATGACAGACCTTGCGATTCCATGTTATAAAGGTTACCGAGTTATGCATGAGGCATGCATATTACTATGCTTGTGTGTTAGTGTATGTTCCTTTATTCTGTACAATTAAAGGGTTTGTCCTGTAGCATCGAACTTGTAGAACACGATACCCCTTGATGCATAATTATGATCTTTTATGTTTATTTACCGTTCTCTCTCACTTCGTCATTTTCGTAACTTCTGATAATAACAAAATGAGATTTTCTTTTTGTCTTCGGATAGCACTACGTACATAAGATCTACGGTCATGGAGAATTATGTGCTCATTTCAAGCTCGTTTGGAGAGTGTTTTTTTTTTCTTCTCTTCCTATTCAGTGCTGTTCTAGTCATCTTTACCTTTAGCAAGATGTGGTTGTCACGGTAACAGGCAGGTGATGCGCCTCCAGCATCCTCCCTGCCCATGGTGTCAGGTTGTGGCTTTACAACAACACACACAACGTGACCGATCGAGCAATGGGAAGAAGCGAAGTAGCTTTCTGAGCGTACGTGTGTTACAATACATGTTACTGTGAAAACACGGTATGACTTTGAATAGACATGGTTGCCATTACGCTCGATATACGTGATTATGCCCTCGTTCGGGCATCGTGTGTTTGTCCATACTTCTTTGTTCTGCGACAACCGTGGTTCCCTCTAATCACTTACATTAAGCCATTATTTTCTTTACGACTACTTTATAGCTACAGCAAAAAAAGAAAAACGCGAACAAAAAGAAAAGAAAAAAAGGAAGGAGCGCTGCTTGCGTTGTGTGTACGAACGTTCTTTCTCTTAACTTTCAAACCAAATTATTGATCAAACTTTTCTTTTTCCTTCCCCACTTTCCTTAATAAAAAAATCAAGAGCAACAACAAGTGACAACAAAAATGCCTGTATGGTGACACAGGGACTCTGTCCATGCTTGAAACAATTTTCTTTCTTTCTTTCTTTCGTTTTTTTTTTTTTTTTTTTTTTTTGCAGCTCCCTATCGTTTGGAGATCAGCGAAAAGAACTCTTTGTGCAATGTCTGCCAATACACTGCCTTTAATGAGATTACGTTTTGAATATAAGATACTGGTGTATTTTTACAATTTTGTATTATGTTATACACACATTGTGGTAGGGGAATAAAGGCAAAGCTGAGCTAACCTGCTCACTATTGCTTTGAAATGTTCAGAAAGCAACAACAGTTACAAAGCGGTGAAGAGGCGTGTACATGGAGTGGCGCAATTAACGACTCCACGAGGGTATGCTACATTATACCAAGGAGGTTCAAAAGAATGATATGGAGTCACAACTGTTTCATTTCCTTTGTAGTCCATGGGCCAAGACCCGAAAAATGGGTTGTTGGTACCATCTGAGGTGGCACAACCTGTTTGGTGTCAGTTTGTTTGTCGGGCATTATGCTTATCAAGCTATGATAGCATTTCCAAATGAGTAGCTTAGTCATAATAAATGAATTTTTAACCAATTTGGTCTCGTTTTTATATCCCTAAACTTCTGAATCGAAACTAAACCGCTATACAAAGAAGAGCACTGCCTTCTGTATGTCCACAGGTGTTCTGTTGTAAACGCGGTGCGCTAAGTCTTTATTCAAGGCAGCGAAGGGAATATCCAAAGGGTTATGATGTCCACAGCTGTCACGCGGTGCGCTTAGTCTTTATCTAGACCAATGTACCGTTATCATATCTAAAGTTCCTCATAAAAGGGATTATCTATACTGTTTTTATACTACCCTATCAACAAATACATCAGTTTTAAACAAAAATCACTCTGTTCATTTACAATATTATTCATTATAATGTATCGTAGTGTACCGGTACATTGTTTTTGCATTATCGTATATTGTTGGAGGGAAATAAAGCGACATTGGCGTGGTATCAGCGTTTTCACCGTAGCGTTTTCGCCGGAAAATGATAAATAATTGAAAGATACGGAAAATTCACGAGGAATTGCTTTTGTTGTTCTTGTTGTTTTTAGATAAAAGGATATACACTGTATCATACGCTTTGGATATTCCCTTCGTCGTCTAGAATAAAGACTAAGCGCCGTGGACATCATAATCTTTGGATATTCCCTTCGCTGCCTTGAATAAAGACTAAGCGCACCGCGTTTACAATAGAACACCTGTGAACATACCACAGAGCTGCATTTTACAGCTCTAAGGAACATACAGAAGACAGTGCTCTTCTTTGTATAGCGGTTAGTTCCGATTCAGAAGTATAGGGATATAACAACGAGACCAAAATTGGTTAAAAATTCATTTACTACGACTAAGCTACTCATTTGGAAATGCTATCATAGCTTGATAAGCATATCTATGCCCGACAAACAAAATGACACCAAAAAGGTTTTGCCACCTCAGATGGTACCAATATCTGGCCTGGCCCATGGACTATTGCTAGATGTTCGAAGCCGCCGCTCAAAAATATTCGAAGCATGTGCCAAACAGGATCTGCCGCGCAGATACGAAGACGACTGTGTCTCATTGCATAATCACCAGCCACTTTCAAAGGAAGATATGTCTTTGTGATGGTAATTACTTTTCGCTGTCCCTTCTTATAAAAGGTAGGTGGTACAGTCACGAGGATGCACAAACAGAAATTGAGCAAAAAATGCTGAAATAAAGATGAAAATTACTCGACTGGGCATACCCGGGCACTAATCTGTTATATCTATCAACAAAGAATTATACTTGAAGATTATTACATGTTAGTTCAATTTTGGAAATAAAGCGGAAAAATTTTCAGGGAACCATCTGAGTTGAGATCTACTGTAGATCACCTGATGGACCGTGTTATTTGTGTCAGGGATATGTATACATACGATTCCACGATCCGCTACAGATTAGAGAGATATGAAAGAAAATATCGCCCTTCTTTGTACCCTGCGAGGAAATCTCCACTAGTCCAAGTTTGTGGATGGACTAAGACGAATATACAGAAACAATTTAGTCCACTGAGCAGCACGAAGTGAATATCTTTTTCCGTCAAGGAGGTACATGTATGTGTATGATACCTTCTCGATCCATTCGCACATTTGCGCATATATAACACGTAAGCAGGGTGAGTGACTCGTGTTTGGCTACCACATTTTGAAGGCAAATCATCAGAGTCGAGAATTCCTCGTTCGATTTTAATTGAACTTCTGAGAAGAAGCTGCCCTGAGCTATGTAAGCGACTTAAATCTATTCATGGATAAACTGTGCTCTGTTGTGAGTAATTCTCCTGATCTAGATGCGATTAGACTTGGCGTGGGTAGACAGAAAAAAAAAACAACACGAGGTGAATCAGTGGCCTCGATATAGTAATAATTTAATATTCCCTCACTGTTTTTTTTAATATAAGTTGCTATTACATTCCACGACTTGCAAGTACACTGTGATAGTGCATGATTGTATAAAGTAGAGACTAGTTTTGTCCACTTCATCTTGATGCTGGCCTTAATAATTTGAGTATGATTTGAAACAAACCAAATAGCAGAATTTCCATCAGGATTGGACATGACCAACAGTAATAAACTTGTTACATTTTATCGCCGGCACAGTCCTAGAACCGCACGAACTGTAGTTCGCAGCTGCCTCTCCTAATAATCTTGTTTCTTTTCCTACGCTACCTTGCGAGTTCCAGATGACTATAGCATTGTAAGTGTCGCTTGTGTGTATGCTTGGTTTGACATTTCTCTATATACCGAAAGGTTACACTCGTCTTAATTCGCAACCCGAAAGAACATTTGCTGTGTAAGCGTGAAACGTGATTACGTGTTGAAGGGGTGACAAATGAAATTGCTCGGGGCAACTGTATCGTACCTGTCATATTTCTCACCCCTAGATGACGTCCCCGGGTACTGGGCATGCTGCAAGTACCTGTGCTCATTTCCCCTCCATTTTCCCTCACCTCTTCCCATTATGTTGCTCTGTCCAAAGTTTAGCTTGTTTCCATCGGTAATTTCCTCATGGTCAAACGAGCAGATGTTTCGAGTGACAAAATCGCCAGCAGCAAATACAAATGAATACACAGGCTGTCGTTACTGTTGTAAATGGGCAACTGGTTTGTTAGAAGAAAGAAGAAAAAGAGTGTTATATTTATGTAGCACTTATGTAACCAAAAAATGAAGCTCCATTAGTCATGACAAATCATTTGCCATCTGTATGTATAAAGTCCTTGGTTCTCTTTCTCCCTGTCTGTCTGTCTGTTTGTCTTTGGTTTTTTTTTTTCTCTCTCTCTTTCTTCATCCATGCAAAGTTAGGACTTGTTTATCAAAATTGACCAAATCCTTTGTGGGAACTTAATACTCTTAAGGCTCACCTCAAGATATTTCTTGCAGTAAAATTGTAAGGAGAGAAAATAACAGATTGTGCAGATAGTACAACAAATGGAGGTCAAGTTATAGCGAGATGTATTATCCGCTTCTGTAAAATGCAAGACCCTGGATACATATAAGACTTTTTCTTTCGCAAAGCGCACTACATATGCAAAACTAAGATGGTATAAGGCTCGAGGGGACATACTTCTCCATGTTACACCCACAGACATTGCAGTGAGAGAAGTGTATCTGTCATGGCCGCCATCAGACATTGCTGAAGTTGTAGCGATGTGCACGCCCTAGGTATTATTGGTTGATGGATCATTGTGTCAGCAACTAAAGAGAGCTTGATATCCAGTGCTACATTTTAGGGTACGAATCCCACTTTAAACCTTAGCAGTGGCGGATCCAGGGAGGAGCGCATCGGGCGCCACCCTTTATTTTTTGTTAAAACAAAAAAAAAAAAAAAAAAAGAAAAAAGGGGGCGCTTGCGCCCCCTTTAATTTTGTGAAGGCGCCCCCTCTTTACGGAATTCCTGGGTCTGCCCCTGTTAAGGGTACTGTTTACCACTTTGGAGCAGTGATTTGAAAAAAAAAAAAAAACATGTTCGAGTTATCACATTTTGATGCATATTATGTGTAGGTCAGTTTTATCACAAAAGATCCTACTTTATAAAAAAAATTGCAATAAAGCCTACTGGAGATATTATCATTTTTATCAATAAACCATAACTGGAGATCATTATCATAATTATTGCATATAATATAGAAATATCTGTAAAATTGCTACTTTGGGAACACTATAATTCATATCATGTTTTATCATCACCTGTATAATTTGCCATGATAATAATTTCATTTGGGCTATAGTAAATTGTTACTTCCATTTTATAATTTCCCCATCATTATTGCTGTCGTTCTTATCGTAATCGTTTTCGTTGTAGAAAGCTTCAAAAGCTACCATGGTATAATTACTCTTCGTTTTGCTTTTCGTACCAATGAAAATAAAAAGATCTTTAGCGCAAATACCTAAACATCATCATCAACAACAACAACAAAAGCAACAACAACAACAACAACAACAACAACAACAACAACAAGTCTCATTTCTTTTTCCCCTTCTCTCTTCAGTGACCACCATGGCTTCACAATTACATGCAAAGCAATTAGCTTCACACTTTATAGGGAGTATCCGCTCTCATTGTTCCTATAAATGAACGAAGTTAATAACATGAGAGTCATGCTAATTGGTGTCAAACCTGTGGAAAGCAAACTTTACTCCTTCATCTGTTCATTCAAAATCAATGACCAGTAATGAAGTGAATTGATTGCCATGAGGGTACTCCTTGCAAGATGATATTACGAAAAATAAACGATAAAAATCCTTCACGTGTAGGATGTTTTCATGGCAACTTGTCCTGGCATTAGAACCATTAATCGTTTTAGAAGTTATAAAAAAGAAATCTTTTCTGAAAATCATATTCAGCGAATGAATTTCATTCAGTTAGGCAGTGATGCTATGTTGTATAATTATATAAATGTTAGTATTCATCAACGTTTATACACGAGTCTACGTTGTATCATTTCGTTTGAGTATTGATTATTCACAGGTTATTCATACATCCAGCTATCATGTAGAATCTGCTTTATATTTAGTCTTTCCTTATCTTCTCACAGACTGTGATACACAGAGTTGCTGAACCTTGCTGATCTATGTTATTCATGGAACATCAGATCTTATAACTCTGGTGTAACTCTTTGGAATTTTTTGTCATGTTAACATAAGTCATATCTACATACTCCATGACGTTGCCTAAAGAAAACTGATTTTTTTTTAACCTCTGTTTTGAAAAGCGTTCATGAATTGATCCAACGTTTGTTTTTCTTTTTTTGCCAACTTGAAGTTGATCAGATTATTCAAGAGATCGTCAGTCCCTGTTTTACTCGTTTCCGGTTTTCAGCTCGGCTAAGGATTGCTTGAGTGACTCATTGCTTCTCGTTCTGTCTCATTCAAAGATGCTAAACCACACGTCTTCTCTTTCTTTGGGCCTGGCGAACGCAAGCGTGAAAATGGAGTTCGAAATGTAGCGGAAAAGGGTGGAAAACCGCTGCAATTTTATCCCCAGGTCTCCCGGCTGAACGCGAAGTCGACTGAGGTTTCAGACAATGAAGCCATTGTCTGAATTCGCGTTGTCATGGTTGTACATGGCCTATTAATACACCTTCACGTTGAAACATAATCACCTGCCAAAGTACTGCGAACCTCTGTCCTCGGGAGAAGGCAACTATACTTTGAACTCCATATACCTGTGGCTCCGTCACACTTTCCCCCGAGGCTATTAAAGTCAAAGAAAAATGGGCGGTGAACTCGCTCCTTTTTAGGGAAGTAGGCCAACATTTTTTTTCTCCATAACTGTCAATAATCAATGTCTTTATGTTCTGCACACTGATGCCACGATATGAAATGATTTGATTAAAGCAAATCACTGTTTTGTTTGAATCGCAATAACATGTTGGCTATTTTGAATACCGGTCATTACCCTGCAATGTCGATTGTTAACCATAGTAATAACATGAAAATGTGAAAAGAATGCTCAGTCCAGGGGAAGGTGTATTCCAATGTCTCTTCTAATCACATTAGTCTTTAGTAACTATTTGCTGATGATGTCACTGACAGAATCTTGGTTTGGAAGTTCTTTTCTTTCTGGGCGCATCCATGTAATCTGAAAAACAAAAATAGTAAAAAAAAATCATAGAATAAAATGGCACGTGCTAAGACATTCATTGGCCGCATACGAAATGTTGAGGGTATCATGAACCAAACACAAGTCAACATGCATTTGCATCGCATAGTTCCTTTGATGTAAACTCCCACTAATCAATTTCCTGAAATGATTATGGTATAGAGATTTGTGTGTAAGCAAATTTTTTGATCATACATCTGTATTAAACACGCAAAAATCTATGATTTCACTCTGCACTGCTCTGTCTACCAGAGTTAACTTGAAAGTAATGACATACAAGTAGTCGGAGTGGATTTTTTGTTGTCTAGGTAATATTCTTGAGATTTTTCTTAAGCCTGATACAGAGGCAAATTATTTCATAGTTTTATAAGATACTCTCCACGCGAAGCATCAATGCGCACATACTGGCGATAATCAGTAGAGTTACACGCGCCAGTCTATTGCGTCTAGAAATATACCTGACATATTAATAATACAATCCTCTTGATTTATTCATTGATATTTTCCAGCTTTAGATGGACTATTAGACGGACTATACAATAACCGCTTTGGCGTCAATGCAGTGCAGAGTACATGTCTTATTTGTTTTGTCGCTCTCTTGATAAAAAAATGAATTGACTGGGTGTTGTTTCCTTTATCAAAATATGAATGTATCAACTACAAGCATGTCGCACTGATACCAGTACAACTTATTCCAATATACATCACTGGCCGAGACAGTAATATAGATTTTGTTGCCATGCATAGTCATGATAATTTCATGCATTGCCTGGTGGAGCGAAGAGGGGATATGTTTCGTTTCCGCTCGTACACCAGCCTTCAGTTCAGTTTCTTTATGCTAAAAAGTCGTTAATCTCCACGACATGTTTCATTTATTCATAATCTGCATGACTCATGAAAGCCGATAATTGAATAATTATCGTCACCACATCGTAGCATGCACGACGAGCCACTGCACTGCACAGGGCAGCCTCGTCAGTGACGTCACAGCACTGTCTGGTATACCCCACCGATCTCTGTCTGCGAGAGTTGGATACATAAAGATCATACTGTATACCCATCGTTAAACCAGGGAGGTGGAAGCAAATCTTCCACCTCCCTGGTAGTAGTTTTCCAAAGAGTAGTCTCCATCTCTCTTATACACCTCCCTGGTTAAACCTTGTAAATCTATGGTTGAATCTATGTCTATGGGGGAGAGAGGGATGTTGTGGGGGAGCGATCGTATACGAGGATTAAGCACCGGGTGATGTCCGCTATATTTCGAATGTTCGTTAATCCGAAAATGAAATAACGAATTGTTATTTCGCAGGTTCGCTTTTCCAATACACACAAATTCCTTGTACCAGGATATGAATCCAAAATAAGACGAAGAAGAAGAAGAAGAAGAAGAAGAAGAAGAAGAAGAAGAAGAAGAAGAAGAAGAAGAAAATAAAAGGTGCGTACTTCCGATCCTTCGCTTTCGGAACAATGAACCTTCGGAATAACGAGCTGTTTCTGCAAGCACCATGCAGCACTCGATCTCTTTTGTAGTATTGTATGATGCATTCATTTTTACACCTATACCAAAGTGAGATACCTAATACTCGGAAAATGCTAATGTTGTCTGGGTAATTAATTGTACATCCGTATATTACAAGAATTACAATTATCATTTTGCTCTGAGTTTGTAATAATGAAGTAGCTGTGTACTTGTTCATTTCCTGTTACAACACGTTCAGCCTTTGTTTGAATTGTTTGTGGCATAACCATTTTTTACCGTTGATTGAATGTGCCTTTACGCCAGAACATTGTTCAGATTCTGGCGGATTTCGATTTAGAACACTGCCTGCGTCACACTCCGTCTTCTTCGAGACCAATACCTTTCTTGGGTGCCACCTTCGTTCTGGTAGCTGGATAAAGATCCAATGTCATTTCATCCATACCTCTTTTCTTGTCAGCGACAAGCAGAAGCATACCGGATTTGATTGATGGGGGGCTGAGGAGTTGAACGCGAAATTCAGGGAACGTCGAACATTCGTGACGGGCGAAATACGAACCTGAACAGGAACGCTTTATTCTTGAAGTTGTATTGAATCCTCGACGAGCGGATGCACGAAATGTCGATGGTTTATAGATGAGGGAAGCAACATCACCGAGGAGACGCGAGAAGATTGGAGAGCGGAGACAGAGACAGGGAAAAATTAGAGGAGATAGTTAAAGGGATGGTATAGTTTTGGTTCAGATGGGGCATCAGGTTTCCAACGTTTTTTGCTGCTGATTTTTTGAGATAATGAGAAACCTCTAAGGTAAAATAAAAGAGGATGTAATTTCAAGAGGATTTCAAAGTTCATATGATGAAAATTAGTTTTGAAATGGCTGACATATCCAAAACAAAGCGATCCTAATAAAAGGTAGGACCAACCTTTGATCAGGATCGCTTTGTTTTACTTTGTTTTAGAATATCTCAGCCATTTCAAAATCGATTTACATCAAATAAACCTTGAATTCCTCTTAGAATAATTATGCTCTTTATAACATTTCGTAAAGTAGTTTCTAAGTATCTCACAAAAAGTTAATAGCTGAATCCTCACCTCAACCAATACTATACTATCCCTTTAACTGTTGCGAGGGGCATTGCGACTGGTAAAATGGAAATACTGCAGAAAACATGGGGGATACAGACCAACGTGTAATGAATTGCAGAAATTTGTGTTATTGAAAGCACAAAATGAGGGACGTCATCTCAAGTAAGTAATTGTGTAATTTCAAGACAAGATTTAAATTGATATTTTTTAAAAAAAAAAATCTCTTTTGGACGTGCTTTTGAAAATGGTATTCAAGTATAATGACCTTCTAAATGAAATTCTTCCATAAATTTCTACATCTGCGCAATGAAACACGAAGCATTTGCTACGATTTGATATATGATATTATGATTTATGGTATAAAGTATTGATAATCATTTTCATGATTATATTTCATACACTGGGTCTCCTTCCAAGAATACATCGCTGTGTATATGTCTCTTCCCATCGACGCATTCCCATGGTATTCCAAGTTTTCCCTGTCGAGGAATTCCACAGGGTTCGCGTCATAATCCCAGGAAAAACAAACCTCTCGGGGGAAATTTTCCCAGAGGTTTTCACCTGTCGTACTTCGTGTGGTCTTGAGGCTTCGCGACTTGTGATTGCAAACGCGGCCTTATACTCACGATGATGCGCTGCCAAAATCCTATGGGGGATAAAGGTCATGTTCGGGATTCAGGACCATCTCTAACCCAGCTTACGTGAGGTTGGATTATGACAGAATCAGCATTAAAAAAAAGTAAGAAGCAGAAGAAGACGACACAATTCATTCGTGTCGGAATGACATGGATGAAGAAAAGTGCATCCCGGTAAATATGGGCTAGCTTTATAAGGATTTGTCCTCCCTAATATGTGCCTAATATCAGTTTATGTAATTCTACTCTGAGAGATTCATGAGAAAGTTTCTTTAGTTGATACACTCACTTATATGACGTTAGCAAATGTTTTTAGAAGAGAAGTTACTTCATACTGCAAAAGGTCGAGGGTTGGAGTATAAACACAGGCTTGCTGGTAAACTGTTTCCGCGCATGCTTATGAAAGAACATACAATTTCTGCATTCATGTCACAGTATTAATTTCGTCCATATTACCCATTCGCATTGAAGCGCGTATGAAGTTTTGTGATTTCGTACTCATTTGATGGGGGAAATGCTTTGTATTCTCTGAGAAACTAAATCAGATATTTTCAGGAATGACAAGGAGGTCATCGGTATTTATTTTGTTCGCGACGACATTCCATTGGAAGCTTTAAATACATGTAAGTTTGTTTTGATCGTCATTTCTAGAATAAACAAAACGGCAAAAAAATCTCCACAGCGAAATTCTCTGTTGTTTGTTTCCGGAAATCTTAAGGACTGCAGGACTTGGATTTAAACCCGAAATATTCTGAGCTTCAGAGATTTTTCACATACGACATGACTGGGTTTGGTGGCTTACTATGGGTTCGTGTACGTGATCACGAATGTTTCACATGTAAAATTCCCACAGGGATATAAAAAAATAAGTGATTTGGCGAGTGCACCCTCATCCTTAGAGGGGGGGGGGGGGGCGTGTGAGTTGGTTCCCATCTCCTTTGAGGAGATGGTTAGCTGGAACTCCGACGGTGTACTGCTGGCAAAATTAAAGTCTAAGCACGAAGAGATCGGAGAGAAAGGTGGGCAAGGTGAAAGCCAAGTAAAGTGGTCGTCGCGAGACACGTGCTTGAAACAGGTGTCATTTACAAACCCCCCTCGGGGATTCGTCGAGTGGCGAATAACGGTGTCAGATCGCAGGCCGACGCACTGAACTTTTTGTGTGTTTTGAGTCTCGATTGGCACAGAAAAGCCCGTAGCGTTGTAGTTTAGCGTTTGTGTTAGTTTACGGATTATAACGAATCTTCGGAATTACAGACCTTCGGAAGAATGAATCTCAGGAATAACGAACCTTTGGAATAACGAACCTTCGGAATAACAAACCTTTGGAATAACGAACCTTTGTCTTTTTTCCCCCCAATGCCGGATTAACGAACATCATAAATATCAAACCCTCGGAATGACGAATTGTAATCAAGGCAAGTGTGTCTATGGCAATAGACAAACGACATCATTATGATTTTGTCATTTGACTCCTCTTGATTATAAATGATGAAAATCACAATAGCGGATATTTATAGTATAAAACTGTTCAATTCTTTATAATTCATAAAAATCATCATCATCATCATCATCATCATCACCAACACCACATAAACGTCCATCAAAACTTGCCAACACCATGACCTTGTGCCTTGCCATGTGGCGTAAAAAAACAAGCAGTCAGTTTGCTGATGAGGCGGCAGAGTGGACTTTACAATACAATAGTCATGTAACATAATACTTCAAGTAGGAAGGATGTGGTGTGCGTCTGGTGTGCATACAACGTTAGTTGGATAACGAGTATATTATGGTCCAGAAACATGTAGACACATGCACACACAAGCGCGCACGAATTACCTCTCCGTAATAACTTCCCTCTTCAAGCTATTCAGGTTAGCATTTCCAATGTCAGTGCTGTCGTTATACTGGCGGATTTCGTATTACGGATTTCATATCCCTCACCATCTCTTTCTCTCTCTCTATCTAGTATAACCTATATATTTCTCCCTAATAAGGTCAATGACCTCGCTGTCCGCATACTTCATCAGTATTATTATTTACCTCATTTCTCGTGCGGTATCCATGGTTTCACGATAGAGATTGAAGGGACGGGAACGTATTTCCGGTACCGGCATTTATATGTCATGGCAGCGACAAACTTTGCTCTTGTATTGTGAAGTCAATTTGAATATGACGTGGAGTTCCCCTTTTAAGTATCATTAAAACAAAAGAATATGTACCACGTCGTTGTAACAAGAAGAAGAAGACGAACAAAAATGAACGAACGAATGAATGAATAATGCCACAATCTCAGGGATTGACTCTTCCGAAATCTTGAGTGGAAATTAAATTCATATTAAAGATGGCTTTGTTATAAAAAGAATTGAGAATTAAACCTATTAGGAATAACGATAATCAAATTCAGATATAAAATGAGAATGTTAATTGAATAAGTTATATCAAATAAATTGATTAAGTCAACTATGATTGAAAATCCTATAGCATTTTACATGACAGTCTCTTGAACATTGAGTGTTATCAGGGGCAACTATGCATTTCATGCACTTATGTTTGTATGTTATGCAGATAAACAACTTTCTGATCAGCTTGCTTGAAAACGAATATTAAGAAAATCCATTTTGGTAGATAACTCAGTCACTATTACCAATTCATGACATATCAAAGTCATTACAACTGAAGAATGATTGCGTAGGAAAAATGTCATTCATTATAATTTTTTATTCAAGGAGCACCAATAGAATTTGCAGAGAACTTTTGAGGACGTAATTGAGCCCTCTGAGGCGATCAGATTAGAAAGTCAACAACTTCGCACGCGTGATTAAATTCTACGTTTATCTGTTTTTCTTCCACAAGAAAAGAATAAGATTAAGACGATTACAAGTCATCTTGAGTGCAAATTAGTTGACTGCAAGGTGAATATAAATGGTAATTAATAAGTTAAAAGCATGTATGGTCTCAAATCAAACTTACTGAATTGCATGTCTATATGCTCAGAGAATTTAGAAAAATGAAGCTTAAATTAAAAAAAAAAAGAAATTGAGGAGTCTAGTAAAAAGCTGTGCTGGTATATTGTGGCTAACTCAACTGATTGTGTGTCTTTATCTGATGTCACTTTTTTCATGAATGCAAGCGAGACCTTATGTGACCGTGCACCTCAAAACGAACATAAAGTCGCACACACTGATTTTGCGTGAGGACAGAAAATAAGTGAAATGGGTCAACCTAGCCAAACTTGACTTTTTCATATTTTCTGAAAGAGCAGGTCTTCTTTTACATTATGCTAAAATTTGGTATCATAAAACGGGCTGGAAAGTGTGTTTTTTTAGCAGTTTATCTCAAACATTTTTGGTAGAATAGTGTCATTAGGTGTGTCTTTAGAATCACTTTTTCATTTCTGAAAAACCTTGTCCACACTCTTCACTTTCAACTCTAATAACTTTTGAAAGGATATTGCTAGTGCTGTGAAAGTTGGCATCAATTATGAGCAGAATGTGTTAATGAGGCATGCTTAATTTAAGTTTAATTTAATAATCCCTTCATTGTTACTCTGGTGGTTTACTTCCTGTTTTTTGCCCCATTCATCGCATAGCCAGCACGGTTTGGTAAAGATTAAGCGCTTGAATAGACACTGCACTTCAGAGCCTCTTTTCTCAGTTCACACTTTTCCTGAGTTTGTGCTTTCTTTCCAATAGTTAGATAGGTTAGGAGAGTCCATTTGATTTGAGTTATACATCATTTTAAAGCTTAAAGTCTGTTCTTTCAGAATATGGTCTTAACTAAAAATTCATGTCTGGCGACTTTTTGTTTGTTTTGAGGTGCAGGGTCACTTATATTCTATAGCTGCACTGTCGAGTTAAGCCCAATTTTCAGATTTTGCTGGACGTCTTGCCGTTCTCTTTTTGTTGGAATTCACTCTGTCTGTGTCTGCTTGCCAACGCCGTAAATGGAGTGGTACATTCAAACTAACATTGCCTTTGTCGGATATTACCCTCGACAGTTGCTAAGATGAAGGAGGGCAAAATCGTGACGTCATTTCTGTGCCAAGGAGACCATTTTTTTTTCTAAATTTGTCCCTCTTTGCCCTCAAGTCGTCCGCGAGCAAAATAATACACGTATGTATGCTATTCCTGTAAGACCTTGTTTAACATTATAGATTTACTGACTGACAGATGTAGATTACTCTTGAGGGAAACTCCTTTTAAGCTGCCTATTTTGTTTCAGCAAGAGTTATATGTATTGAGTTGTGTGTGTGTGTGTGTGTGTGTGTGTGTGTATGCACATGTTAGGGTGTGTGTCATATGGAATAATTTTATTGTTTAACTAAATGAAACACTGCGCAGGTCGGATCACGTGTTTCCGTAAACATGTTGTTATGATATCAAATCATTTAGCCTTGATTAGCGGAGCTGTAAAAGGGATGCGCGGGGATTGGTGTCCAGTATCAAAGGATTTTACAAAATATAATGCAACCTATTTTTTTTTCTTTTTCATTCTATTTTTCTTTTTGACGAAGTTGCTTGTTCATTTCCTTTGACCCTTATCAAAACATAATAAACCCATGTAGAAAGTACACCGCATGATAAACATCCATATAGACATTGGTAAACAACCAGAACCGGAAAACATCTATTTTTTATTTAAGAAAATAATGGGTGCCCAATTTTCCATTTTAGAGATTTTAAAGTGTTTCCTTTTATATTTCAAAAAAATTGTGGGGATCATTAGAATGTTCTCCACTTTGACATTTGCATCTGTACGTATAAAATTGTGTGCACGAGATCATAAAATCTATTCATGAAGCTGCTATTCGAGTCGTTTCTTTTTTTAATTACCAAAGAGCCTTTCAAATATTGAGGGGAAAAATTATTGCCAATTTGACTAATATGATATTCTCTAAACAATGCAAAAAAAAAAAAAAAAAGGTTGACCACATCAGTATACAAATACAGCCAACAAAATGAGGAATATAGATTCGGGCTCATCATTACAAAACTAACGTTATATAGCTGGTCGATATGCTTTGTATATAAAATGTCATTTTCGGCAGTCCTTGGCAGCGGTGGTGCGAAAGAATTTGACATGAAAGAAGATCCAACTGAGTTTCAAGAGCACTATTTAAATCACTTTAATGGATTTCGTTTGACTCTTATTTCCCGTGCCAAAAGCTGACCATCCTATAACGTATCAAGCCACATTATGACCAGTTTTACGATTGGAAACCAAATCTTCAATTAGCACACAAATGGTAACAGTCTTTTGATTGGTGTGAAAGGATGCAAAACTGAATCATAGTTACAATGAATGTCTTTAAAGGGGATGGCTAGTAACCGATCAGTGGGAATCAGTGGGAATGCTGAGGGATGATTGTTCCTATCCTTGTGGGATTCATTTAAGAGTACATTATATATCTACTGTTGTGTGAAAATTATTTGCTTCAGAACGGTCTCATATTCAAGTAATGTGCAGATTAATGCCCCGTCACTGACCAGGCACGCTAACCTGGAAACATTAAACTGCACATTACTTGAATATGAGACCATTCTGAAGCAAATAATTTTCACACATTGAATCCCACAAGGATTGGAACAATCATCCTCCAGCATTCCCACTGATTCCCACTGATCAGTTACTAGTCATCCCCTTTAAAGTCAGAATTTGTATTCAAATCTCAATCCTTTTTCTCCACGATATTAGAGAATTCCACATAGCCGTAACGAATGGCAAATCCGCTCCCTCCTATATGGGGAAGGCCGCTCCCTTCAACCAGGTACAAGTGTACATTTCACAGATGCTCTGTGTATTATTAATCGAACTCACCCTTTCTTTTTTTTTAGTTTTGTATTCATTTTGCGTGGAACGTAATTGAATATTTCAGTGAAATTAGTAAAAAGCATGATAATGATATACAGAACGTAGGAAGTTTTATTAGGATATTCAAACAAAGTTAAATTGATTTCAGATTGTATGTATTCACGATAATTCTCTATAGGTGAAGTGATGATGTCATCCTTAAGGTCTCTATGCACTTGCACACAAATGTTTTCAATAAGTCTCTCCCTCTTTGAAATGAAAAAAAAAATAACGAAAAAGAATAAATTATGAGAGTGACGTTGAATCATTTTAGAAATTCTTCTTACAATCACGACAATGTGATAATAGCTCTAAGGGATGATTAGATGATTAGTTATTTATATCATAAAAAGCCGACTTCTTTTTTTATATTTCAGTGGTTGTTGTGCCTGTTTTTTGTGGGGGGAGGGTGGGATTTTTTTTTTTTGGCTACATTTTCTTTTCATTGTAATAGCGTGCATGAAAATATCTGTATGGAAATGAACATGTAACGAATTTGATTGCATTATGTAATTACGTGTGTATATACCTTTTATGACGAAATTTTGTTGAAAATAGTCATATTAATGTGTAAGGCCTTTTTGTACAATGTTAATGAAATTGCAGAGATTTGATGTAGCCTATTATATACTTGTAAAGAAAGTACCATACAAAGAATAAGTCAATCAAAATAAAACAAGTCAAATAAAAGATAAACTCACGTAGACGAGAGATTCGGGAAACGATGACACCATGCCCCCAGTAAATATCGCCGTTTCGTTTGTTTGTTCGTTTGTTTGTTTGTTTGTTTGTTTGTTTGTTTGTTTGTTTGTTTGTTTTTAATGAAATGGGGTGTTCTCGCCTTTTTAAAAATTTCATTGCCAAGTCTTTTCGGTGCGGTAGCATGATATTAATTTCCCATAGGGAAAAAGAAAACCTACTAAAGATGAGGTGGCACGTCATTATTTTTTAAAAGTAAGATTGACCGTCAAACATCGAGTGAGTACGTACAAAAGCCACTGGCAGTTTAAACAATACGACGCCATATTATTAGCTTATCAAGCCCCAGAAACCACGTTACTTGCTTCACCCTTATATGGACATCAGCATTGATGGTAAATGAAGGATTGCCAAGAACCTTGTTTTGTCTAATCAAATTTTCAAAGCGCGCCGGAGCAATTCTCACCGCTGTTATGCCGTCTTCCCCACATCAGTCCAGGGAACGCGTTATTCCCGTGCCACCTGTATTCATTTCACCCCCTCCCCCATTCCAACTTGACCCCATTATCATGACATTTCGTCCTCCGTAGCTGGAAAAGGACCGGAAGATTGCGGAATAAACACGAATAATAAATAGGAATAGGTCTCAATCATGATTCGCGTAGGAGGAAAATGGCACGCTCCTCCAAAGTTGTAGTAATGACCCGCCTGGCGGAGCGCAAAATGTCCCACAGTCGAGTCTTAACCTTTATGTTTCTGACGGCATTTACATAGAAATCGATGCTGATCTAATTCATTGCCTAATCATTTTGCCCCTAGACGTGTGCTGGTTTCTGAAGGGTCGATTTGTCATTAAATTTGTTTTTGACAGGAAATGACTTGAGTTAGCATACAGGGACAGCGTTATTAAATGAACCGAGAAGAATGAGGGGGGGGGGGGGGTGAGAAAGCGAAACCCTGTACTGTCGGGCAAGAAGGCCGGATTGAAGGCGATGAGCAAGATGGTGACTGAAAAAAAAGATGAAAAAATAGGAAATTCAAAGGCGGAAATACAGGAATTCTAATAAAAGGAAACTCAAGGTATTATTGGGACAATACAAGGGTTTTTTGGTTTTGTTTTGTTTTTTCATAGAGCGAGAAAACAAATCCCAGTACATTCAAGAGTGTGACTTCAATGTGAGACACGTATTTTTTGTATTCGTTTGTTTTTGAATAATAGAATCATGTTTTATAACAAATTAAAAAAAAATCCATAGCTCGAAACGTTTTCATAATAAAGAAACACATCGACACTTAATCGTATTGTACTTTTTTAATTCTGCACTTTAGAAAGTTACTCATGGAAAATCATGACATGGCTTTAGTCGCTCACATCATTTCTTGAATACATCAAAGCTCAGTATAATTTTTTTTTTATTACAAGCGAATTAACAAAAAAAGGTGATAGATCATTATTCTACAAATCTCTCATTTTTTCCGTGTATTCATAAAAATATTTTAGTCATGCTGTTGCTGTAGGATAATCTGTCACTCTGAAAGTTATATTATCGCTTCAAAGTTGTTACTAGACACCAAAAATTATTTTGATTCTGATGACACGGTTTTTCTATACGTTCATGTGAAAAGGAGAAATTAATTGAAGATCTTAGTACAGTTAGATAGGGGCTTCTTAATGGTGATGACATCAGTTTCTTCAAAGTTTGCATGTGATCCTCTGCTATCTAGTACCGCTGTTGGTGAATATATATTTGGGAAACTTAAAAGGGATAGTATATAGTTCTGGCTGAGATGGGGGTTGAGGTTTTATCTTTTTTGCAAGATAATCAGAAACTATTTACATGGAATAATCGTTAGGGAGTATACGATTCTAAAAGGAATTAAAAAGTTGATCAATTATTTGATGAAAATCGGTTTTCAGTGCCTGAAAGAAATGCAAAATAAAAATAAATGGTCCTGATGAAAGTGAGGGTGGTTCCCACCTTTTATTACGACCTCCTTTTTTTTTCTTTGTTTTTTTTATATTTTTTGAATAAAAAAGAGAGGATTTTTAAAGCGTTTTGAGCACTTGTCAACTTGTTTCTTTGCTTTGACTGCACGGTACATCTTGCGGTTGCCCCAAAGTGGAATGGAAACGATCAATTAAAATGCGTCTTGTTTGAATACAAAGGATACAAATGTTTTGACTTCTTCGTCTCCTCATTACCCATGTTAAAACCTATTAATCTTGTTGGTTTTTACCCAAAGACCTCCACTCGAGACGTCAATAATCTGCACATAAATCGTTAGTGTCACTTGGGAGTTTGGTGCTTGGGGAGCGCATTGTGCGTTGAACGTGTTTCAAAGCTCGCCAAGTCCTATACATCCGGGCACGCACGTTGTAACTTCACGCTTTGCTCCTTGTCTGTTATATAGTATGCATGGTCTTTGTCAAAACCGTAGGATAAATCCGCATTTAACGAGTATTAATGCTATCACGTGGTCTGCTGGGGGAAATAGAATACCGACAGTTGGACTTGGATGACGTCCTATGTTGACCGAAAAAAAAAAGAATGTCTCGTTCTGACACCGTTATTTGATATTAGCTACAGCTACACGTCAGTAGCACAGTTATGTCCGCTTTTAGATCCTTGTAATGATGCTGAAATTAACAGAAAAAAAATGAAGGCAAATTCAATGCAGACATTATAGTAAAGAGCAGTTACTTTTTCCCCTTCATTTATAAACCAACAGAACGGTGTGTCCGGTTTCTTTTCATTCTTTTTTTTTCCTGGGAGAAAGGGGTTTTCTCTCTTTGTTTTTTTTTTATGCGAGTTTTTCAATGTTATAGGAATTTACAGAAAATGTTAGTAGGTATAGGCCTAGATTAGCCAATGGTGGCTGCCCTGATGATATTCTGTTCTGGAACCAAGTAACCTAGCCTCAAAACAAACATCTCATTGCGATAGTCGGGCGCTATGAATAAATGAATTTGCGATATCTATTTTCGCCGTCGCTGTTTGCCGACTTGGAGATGATCACCGTGTTTTGTGTGCCTGGATATAAACACTCCGCGCTAGAGCCGTTAATTAATAATGAGTCTCCACCGATTGAATTATTCCACTCGGGAGTCTATTGTGACGCTCTTTTCTCTCCCAGGACTTCTATTGTGACGTAACTTCTTGAAGAAATTGATCGAGAAGATGCCAGGCCCGTTATCTATCTAGCAAGCACAGAGCGATCTCAGCGGTTGCCAGGGGCAACAGTCGCCTCTCACAAAGTGCGCGCTATCAATACATGAGTTCAAAGGGAAGAGCGCGCCCGCGCACGCGTGAAGACATGCAGCACCAACACTCGGGCGTGAAGTGTAAAAGTCTAGTCTCATGCCACTGTACGCAAAACCAGCCTTCCCACACATCCGCACAGCTCCTCAAATAACGAGAACGGACATTACTGGGAACCGTACAAAACCCAACATTTTGAAGGAATTTACGCTGTAAAGTCAACTAAAGAAATGGACGTATAACAAGGTAACATTGGATTTGATGATGCTTCTAATCTTGTCTCTTCTCATTTGCTTGGCATCTTGAGCCTTTTTCTCGTTAGAGATTGACAAGTAACGATGCATGTTTGTGATGGAGTTACGGGACGTCGCCCGGAGTAGAAGCTGTTCTAGATGATGGTGACAGTCGCAGCATTGTGACTGGGATGATGATGATGGTGATGGAGTTTGCAGTATTCCTAATACTGATTTCCATAGTTGTGTGATTTTTACACTGTCGATCCATCGGTATCATGATTAATGCTTTTGTTTGTTTGCAAGAGGTAGACGTTTTCTATGTTTCGCTTTTCGGTCGATGTGAATATCATATTATTCACACTGCCGTAATCAGTTGTCTATCCTCATTCTCATATCAGACTTCGTTCGTTTAACAACAAATGAAAGATCTCTAGCTGAACAGGGTAATTACAAAAAAAAACAACAACAAAACACATCGTTATTTGTGAAGAACCATGAGACAGTGTGTGGAATCTGAGCTTACTGATAGCATTGTGAAGGATAGAAGTTCAACGCGTGACCCAATTTGTGCGTGCGTTATAAATACATTCTACATGGCAACAGTGTAATGTCAACCCACACATGATTGTGAGCGCGTTACATTGTAATACTATATGTTCAAAAGCAATAAACAACAATCTTTGTAATAATCCAATAATGATATAATCATAGTACGTCAACATATACCCCGAAGGTGTAACTTCGAAATAGATTAAATGCATCCGTGTGTTATTCTTTTTTTTTTGCTTTTTTTTTTGAGAGGGAGAGAGAGAGAGACTGTTGACTGTTATGATTATATGGGTATTATGCTATCAGCAAACACACCCATATACATTATATACATTACCCAATTCTTGTTTTTTTTTTCTTTTTATTGGTGGTATCAAAACACTGTTCTGACACACAATCGTGACCACAGCGTGTGTATCGAAATATTTTCGGTCTGTTCGCGATCTATCGTTCAAGATATACTGCCATGTACAGTAGGCCTATCCGTCAAAATTCTCTCAACTCTTAAGTTTAAGGATAAGTGTTCCTGAAATGAATCTACTCAATCGAAATATTCATATCTTTTTTCTTCTTTTGTGTGTGTGTGTGTGTGGGGGGGGGTGTTTGTCTGTATGTTTGTTTGGTTGGTTGGTTGTTTTTTGCAGCGAGAGGATATGGCTATATAGAAGAAGAAAGAAGAAATACTGTGGTATGACAGTATCCATTTTATTGTGAATGATATGGAACAACCGGCTCACACAATCATTTTATTTATCGTTCCTTGTATTTTCAGCGGAATAGCTCGTGCACTAGAAAGAAAACAAAAACAAAAACATGTAATTTGAGTTCGTCTGTATAAGATGTGAATGTTATGTATGTCATGCTATTGTTTTATCGAAATTCCATTTGTATCTGTCATTGAAATGTTAGTGCAAGTAGCAATAGGATACGATGATGCTTGCGTACATGCTTGAATGTGGCAAACACTGTACATGCATGCTTTGTGAAAGTCTTATGACAATTTATGTCATATCGTTTCATTTATATTTCATAGTGTAATGTTTTCCGTTCGAAAGTTGTCAATGTTATCACATGAAAAGTGTGGCCGTGATAATGGCGCCTGCATTTATTTTATTACAAGCTGCTGAACTTGCTTATTTTTTGTTGTTGTATCTATTCATGAAGTCGTTTGATATAGATATTATTATCGTTATTAGGACGTCCCTTGAGAACGAGTCGGGGACGGTGTTACAATAACCTTGAATGGAGTAGAATGAAAACGTTCTGATGCTTTTACCAGAACCCATAAGTATAGTCGAGATGCATTAATCACTCGCAACCAAGCCAACGAAGTAGTGGAGAAGATGCTTTATCTTATCATGTACAATACGGAACGAGACACAAGCACCGAACAGCGTAGTCTGATGATTTTATGTCATTGAGCTATAGAATAATTTACCATCAACCAACCTAGCAAAATGGAGATGATCCTGTATCGCCATAGCAACGTTTGCAAGCAACGAGGTACCTCCTTGGTATACAATACTTAGTGCGACAAGAAATGCAATCAAGCACCAAGCAAAGGAATTTGATGATGATTTTTTTTTTTTCAAGTAGAGACCAATTGTTACGAATACCTTTAATCGTCACCACTTTCCCAATTGTATTTACAGGACAATGCAATCAAGTAACATAGCCATCAAACCAGTCCCGAGCCGATGGGGCGGGGCCAGACGAAGACATCCATGGCGGCATCGGGTTGGACTAGGGGGGCGAGACAGGAGCGCGAGGGGCTCGTTCGACCGGCCCTGGTTGACCAGGACGGCGGTGCTGCTGGCCGTTTTCCTCATCTCAACCCTCCTGTACATCACATCTAGCGGGGAGACAGGAATCTCTAACACATATGAAACAGGTGAGGCCCTTAACAAGGGGGGGGGGTAAGAATGTTACGTGGTATTGTAAGAGTTTGGGGTTGAGGTGGTAGGTGAGGGATGCTATGTAGTGAAAATGGACGAGGGGTGACAGAGAAACGTATTCCAGAAATTTAATGAAGGGAGGAAAAAAAGACGAAGGATGGTACCTGGTAGAGTTAACGAGAAGATCCTGAGAAGAGGAGTGAACTAAGCAAAGGAAAGACGAGAAACGGAAATTAGAATGAAGGCTGGGGAGGGGGAGGGGAGGCGAATTTGACACTTGAAGGAAGACGAGGAAGAGCGAGAAGGAGACTTCACCGGTGAATTGAGACAAGGGTACAATAAATGGAACTTGGGGGAGGGGAAAGAGAGATGATTAGAAAAGAGAGCTGGTAACTTGGATTGGGATGAAGACATTCCACGTACTCGTTATGTTGTGATCATGACATTCACAACGCCTACTGATGAGTGCATGTCGTCACTCGTGTCTAGATGGAAAGGAAATAAAGGAGGTTATCTTCCTTCTCTCTTACTTCATCTGTGAAAAAAAAAAGTAGCGACAGCGACACGAACTTTTCTTGATGCTGATGTCATTACGTCCTAACCCTTCGTTTGTAGCTGTCAATTCCTATAGCTTCATGAGAGTGAATCCCCCCTCCTTTCCTCCTCCTCCTCCTCCTCCTCCTCCTCTTCCTCTTCCTCCTCCTTAGCATCCATGATACCTGATACACTTTGAGCATTATGCCTCCTCAATGTGACGCACTCAATGGTTGGATTCACGTCTGCTGAGGAGCAGCACAAAACAACCCAGAATTAACAGTACAAACCGTAATGGAGGTGGGGAATATAATTGATAAATTCATCCGGTCCTCTCCTCACGTCACCTGCTTGCAGACGCCGCAACAGCCGCACCATGCAAACTGAAGGCTGGTCCATAATCACATTATATGTCGCACCAGAAAATGCAGGGCGCGGGAACAAAATGATACGGGAGAAAATAATGTGGTGTTAACGCCAGCTCTCAACATCTTGAAACATCACCATCTGAGTGGTAACAAATCATAACTGCATTGGTTTGCAAACTAGGGCAAGCCAACATCACGTTGATGATGTAACTGTTTTACTCTACCTTGCCAAAACAAAAAAGTCGTTCCAAGCTTGAAAAAAAAAAAGACCCACACACACCCTTATGATTATTTGTATCGTGATCACTTCACACACTATTATACTACCACGATAAGTACACGCGGTATACGTCATGCCAAAGAGCATTTGCAGCGATGATTGATTCTGGGGGCAAAATTCATTCTGACTTTGCAGAACAAGCGTAATACGCCCCGAGACTCTTCGAAAGAAACTAGACATTAACTGCGAGCCAATTAGACGAGAATAAGGGATTGTAAGGAATGAAGTCCCACATTTTCAGCATAAATAATGTGAATTCATCTTCGAAGGGTCCCTCGAGGATTGTCTGTTCGCTGGCTAGCAAGAAAGCAATTAAATTCACGCAGATTCAGCAAGGCTTCGTAATCGAGTTTTAGCAAGACAAGCGAACGAAGAACATTAACTAACATCTGAGTAGCTATAGAGATGAGATGAGATAGTTAGGAAATGCTTATTCGAAGATCTTGCTCAGATACACACTGCCAGGAGGGAAGTTTTTTGAGCTGGAAGTTAAGCGGCAAAGCGGATTTCTTTTCTGGAAATTTCCCTAACTTTTCAGTTACAATCAACAGATCAGTGAAGTTTTTGGCTAACCTGACGGCATGTCGCCATTGTTCTTTTGGTCATTCTTTAATTATTTTACGTTACGCCATCTTGCCTGCTCTATAACTTCACAGTGCCTTTCAGAAATGATTGTAGCTGTTACATACACATCAAACTAAAGAAGCAGAAGCAGAATGTGATGAACAATAACTGCCAGTGTGTAGATAATAAAATTTGTCTCTGATGCTGACGGCCAATCATCGACAGAAAAGCCAGAAGCCATTGGCCTTCGTCGCCATGTTTGTGCGTATGTCGCGTCTGACCCATTTCATCAACGCCTGATCTAAATATTTCGCAAGGTTGCCATTGTGAACCTTAATGCAACTGCACGAAAATATGAGTTAAAGAATAATTTATGTGTCTCCAGATGACGGATGCAACAATGAAAACTTTTTTATGAATAGATCTGATTTGAATCGAGGTGCATGATGAGGAACGGAACAGGAATAAAATATTTGGGCAGGAATTTGTGCTCGCAGCAATACGTACATGTGCACAGGGACAAAATGGAAGCAAAATTCTCCCGCTGTATCTTACACACAGGACCACCTTCCATTACGCCCCCGTCGATCAATACTTTTCTCAATTATTTAGGATTAGATGGACAACCCTCTTCGCTCCTTTACCTCAATGCAATCTGAGGCTACTGGCCTGACGGCGAGTGCCATTATGTAAAGCTTGGGCCTATGTCCAGCGAGTAGTTTCGGCCTGTTGTGTGATGCGTGCCTGCCTGAAGGGTTCTTCTCCGTGTAAAACATGTTAAAGTTGCAGAGCGAAGACAGACAAAGGAATCCAACGGAGCTTTGTCCTTCGATTTTGGGGCTTTGCTCCTTTCCTAATCCATCCGGATGAATGGGTCCGGAGGTTTCGAACCTATTCTTCTTCTTGTGGCTTTGTTATAGATCGACGGAGTCGAATAGGTAATGAAGGGTTTCGGCAACTCCGCTCTCTATTGACTTGTAGTAGGATCGTCCCCGTTCCCTGTTCTAACTCGGAGGGAGCCGAATAGGCCTGGGTGTGAGTTCCCCACAATGAGACTTAACCTTGCGAAGTCCTAGAAGCCACTTCATGGATCAGGGAGGACGGACTTGTCTGATAGTGTGGCGACTGTCGATTGCTCGCCCTCACTGGGGAATTTCGGGTAAGCAGTAGGGAGGTTCTCCCTCCTTTCTGCTGAGAGGATAACAACCCTCCTTTTAATCCTCGCTAAGCCTTGTTTATAGATCGGACTTCGCATGTAACCGTGGACCGTTACCTCAGTTGTGATCAACACTCGGGAAGCCGTCCTAATGCGGAGGTGAGAATCTCGGTATGTGGCTTCCCCTGTGTAGTCCATCTTGCTTAGATGCTATAAACGCTCCTTGTTTTCGTTACGGGTGACCTTTATTCTAAAAACAGAGGAGCAAAACAAAAACCTATCAACACGCACAAAGGCTGATTTATCCAAACAGATTGGCGATGAAGTGCTCTGTAAGAAAATTAACTAAGTTTGAGAACGTTTTTGCCAATTTATAGAGGAGTCCAACCCCAACTCAGCTTGCTCTGTTGTCATATTTCACGAACGTTCATCAATTTGGCATGTAAACTTTACATTATATATCGAACGTCTGAGACGTACGGATTGTCCTTCTCTTTAGGATTCGTTAGCAGTGCATTTCTTGTTTCTTGTTTTCTTGTTTTCCCCCTTTTCAAAGATTTTTTTCCCGTATTGCATCACTTATATAAATGTAGAAGAGAGGGAAATCAGGTTTCCCTTGGGGCAGAGCGTGTGGTATAAACACGTCGACTGCGTTGTCAAATAATAATGTTATGGCGTCTCGGAGTGATGAAGAGTCACGCATGCTCAAAAGAGTTGATTAAGGTCTCCAGCTCCCAACGTGGGCTGCAATGAACAATGAAGCGATGATGATGATGACAAGTAAGCTCTACATGTGATTTATTATCTTAGTTATTTTTTTGTTTTCCTTCTCCTCCGTTTGTTGTTTCTTGATATGCGTTTATTGATTGTGTTTTCGCCAATAGAAGCAGCAATACTCGATAAACTGTTAGGAATGACGGGTATGAACGACAGTTCGGAGGAAAATGTCGGTCGCGCTCGAGCCGTGGCAAACCAGAAATAACTGCATTAATGTGACAGATGTTTCAAATTCTGTGTAGATAAGTAGGGCATGCGAAAAGAACCAGCAATTTTTATTCCTCAGCTATCAGACATCAACGTAGTAGAGGAATTTCAGCTTTAGAAGGGCAGTGGAGAACCAAGGAATTGTCACAGAACATTGATAACTCCTTGGTAGAACCGTAGCCAATATGATAGCTTGAGATATTTGCTCCAACAATAAATCGGGTTATTCTGGCGCTGCACAGTTCATGTGAACCTTCATTATTTATTTTTGCATTTTGTTGGGATGAATTTTGATACTGCCCTATAACGAAGAGAATAGGGAATGAAGATGGGGGGGGGGGGGGGTGTCCAGATTTTACGGAGGTAGTATCCAGTGATGTTTTATACAAGTATATGTACAGTATCCAACTTTACACACATTATGTTTCAGTACATATCACCTCTGTGCAAGGCCTCAAACTGTCGAATAGATCGGAGCTACTAGCCCGTTGGAGGATTCCTCTATTCGTTTTCCAAGTATAGCATCATCTTTGAATAATATTTCATTACTGCGACATAACTAGCTTTGTAATTCATTGTGATGTGTTTGATTCGATTTAAGCATTATTTTTTTATCACTCTATGACACTGTTTTATCTATGTAATTTACTGATGGTATGTTTTTGATAATTATTAATTGGACCTCTTTTAAATTCAGCGCCTGCAGAAAATGCTTGCAACACAATTAATGGAAAGTGATTTCAGATCACATCATAATCATAACCACGACATGGGGTAGTGACAGTATCAGAGTGCATGCCTCACATCATGTGTCAAGACAGCTTTACGGAAATAGAATAAAAAGCACATCGATGGAACCTGAGAGGTTTAATCAAAAATTGGGTGTTGCCTAAGAACGCCAGGAAAATTTACACTTCCACACTGCCTCCACCAAACAGTAATGATATCATCAGAGTAATCGGATGTTGTGATATAATCACCTCAGTCACTATGAGATAGTCTCCCATTGACCATGTTGACACATTTATACACAAATCATCACCAAATTCTGTTTTTATGACATGAAATCACAAGAAAAAAAAAACCCGTGCACTCTACAAAGTACTAGAAAACGACGGACCAGAAATAGCGTCGGACCATGTGTTGACATTAAAAGAAAGATCATGAATATCATGCTTTTTCCCTTCAGCGCTTGTTCAGTAGAAAACTGGTGATTATAGATTTTGTGCGAGGAGATAACAAAGCCAGAAAATCAATAAATATCGTCTAGCTGATATTGATGTAATTTCATGCGTGCATTATTGTTGTCAAGCCTTTTCCAGGTAAAGTATTGATGGCGTTTTCTCTATTATATGTTTTTATTGTTATTCTTCCCTTTCTTAGACAACAGTTCGCACAAATATAAAATCAGTGTTCTTCCTTGAACAGAAGATTGATAGACACCTACAGGCAGCCTTGCTTATAAGTCGACCTCGCATAAGTCGGCAGTCCAAATAGATTCAACTTAGGCAAGGTTTACTGTATATTTTTTTTTTTTCAGATGATGCAAATATTGCTGTCTTTGGATGATTGATATTGTAGGTTTATGCGAGCGGATATCATCTTTCATGACTTCGATCTGCGAAGCACTGCCGGTAGTGTTTTATAACAAAAATGCATTCTTTTTCTTTATCGTTATGTCACAGACTCCCACTCGGGCAGACATTTGCTGTCAAACGCCTCTCACAACAAGCCTGCCTGGGAACAGTGCGAATATGAGAAGGCAAACTTGCCCGGGCTGTGGGTGGCATTCTACGCTTTTGCCGTCCTCGTCTTGTTCATCGGTAAGTTAAAAAAAGAAAGAAAGAACAAAACAGAACAAAAAATAATTTTGTTGTCTTTAATTGGTATACAATTTTCTGTTCAACTGCACTGTATTTAAACGAAATCCTCCATCCCACAACTGCCTGTATACCAAATAAAAATATGTCGAAAGAAATGGAGGGTGATACAATCGATATTGTACGCAGTTGTAGGTAAGCCTATATCAAGTGCAGTGATTACAATCAGAATATTTAACAAATTCCAATAAAAAGGGGTATGCATTCAGAAAGCTAAGAAAAAAAAAAGAGAGAAACAAACGGAAGAAAGTGAACGACATTGATTAAAGATAATTACGTTCAGACAATATAAGAATGTCGATAATAGGAATTTGAATCTTGGCAACCCAAGCACAAACAAACAAAGAAGGGGTTTGTAACCACTTTTGTGTTTAAATCAGGAGTCGGCCAATTTCTATTGCATTACACGAATGCGTTACTTCAGTCTCGCTGCTTTGCTTTTTAAACGGCATTGCCGATGGACAACGTAAGAAAGAAGGGGATATTGCCAGATTGCTGTTTTCTTTATAACCAGGACAACTCGACTCACATCCAGTCTTTTGTAGTAAAGACACTAAATTCTCATTCATCCTTCAGTCCCTTTAACTCCCTGGGATAGGCACGTTAAGATTTCGTAAGCAGTTTATATTCCCCTCCTTTCTTTCAAGCGCTTCACAGTGAATAATCAGAGCCGCGCTTTTTCTGAGGAGGCCTCGAGGCACATTTAGTTGTACTTCTATTCATCATTGCGTCATTTGTCTGAATAGGGTGACATTTCTTGATCTTTTCAATCTTTTCAACAAAGATTAAAGATGACAAATGCCTTTATTCACTACGCGCAATCGCATCCAGATACATATACACGACGTGTGTAAACAACAACTATCAGCGTAGCCTTTCGGGAATCTTTGAAAATAATCTTAAGTAGGTATTTACAACTACGCCTCTGATTGAATAGAATTACAGCGGGGTCTCTCACTATAGCTCCCTCACCTCGGTCCATCTAACCTTGGTTGTCATGGTGACGGATTACCCTCTCTCTCTCCTCCAGCTATCGCCATCATCTGCGATGACTTCTTCGTGCCATCTCTGGAGGCGATTTCGGAGAAGCTGGAGCTCTCCGAGGACGTCGCCGGGGCCACTTTCATGGCCGCCGGGTCGTCGGCCCCGGAGCTGTTCACCTCCGTGGTCGGGGTCGCCTTCGAGAGCGATGTCGGCGTCGGGACCATCGTGGGCTCGGCCATGTTCAACATCCTGATCATCATCGCGCTCACAGCTGCTTTGGCAGGAAAGGTCAGTAATGAATGTTCAACTTGGAGTAAATAATGTCGATTTCGTGATAGCACTAGGGAGGCAATAATGAGAGGTGTTGTTGAAGGTTTCGTTTCTCCGAACGATGCATGTTGCTCACTTTTCTCGCTCTTCGTCGTACATACCCTACTTAGAGACTAGACGTGATGACCTCCCTGTACACACTGGTCTTCATAGCCAGCCCTCATTTGCCATTCGTTTACTATTTGAGCCTTTAGGCATCTTGTTTCGTGACGTAATTAAGAAAAACAAATTACAACAACAACTGAACATGCATCCGATGTAACCTTATTAGATAATAGCGCGATTAAAAATGAAATAGCAACATTATGATATTATTGATATCATGAATACTGAAAAATCAATATACTGCTATGCACTCTTGTATTCCATTTCATATCTTGATGTAACAATAATCAATAATCTCATTAGACGTGTTAGCACCTCCATTTCGTTGCGTATCCTTACGTGAAACGTAGACCATTAACGTAGAATAAATTATTGTCATGTTGTTACAGCAATTAATGTGATTCTTGTGTTAGTAAAAGTTTTCACTTAGTCTGTTTACTTTGCAGTCTCTTGCTTGAACAACAGTTCATTCATTCCCATGCATTCTTATTCCTCATCACTGCGAGAAGGAAAATGTACGAGTAACGAATTAGTAATATTTGTACGCTGTCTGTCTTTTTCGCTCATTCATTTCCGCCATTTCTACCACTCGCATCTAGGTCTTGCATCTTGACTGGCGCCCCCTAGCGAGGGACAGCATTTTCTATCTGCTTTCCATTGCGTGTTACATCATCTTTTCGTGGGATGTCTACATCACATGGTGGGAGGCATTATTGCTCCTCATCCTCTACATCATCTATCTCGTCCTCATGAAGTTCAACCCTAAGATCATGGCAGCGACAGATCACATAACCTGGTGAGTGTAAACCATAGCTCGGTACAGTACACATCCGCGGCATGAAATCGTAGAGGGCGCTCAACTCTTTAAGTGCCGTATTTAAAGAGCTCGTTTTTCATTGTCTAGCACCAGAGGGCCGTTGTATGCTCATAATTGTAATCATTAAACAAGTGAATAATTGGTGTCTATTGACGTCGATAAAAGGGCAATTTGTCAATCAGTTGCAGTAAAGTAAAAATAGTCTTTCTTTTCTCTCTCTCTCTCTCTCTCTCTCTCTCTCTCTTTTTTTTTTGTTTGGTCCAGAAGATTTTTGAAAAGATTCTCTCCTATTTTAACCCGAATAACTCTTGTATCAAATGGATGTTTACATAACATGTCCACTTTATTCCATCTCCCACCTGAAGAAGGCAAGATGTAGCCTAACTGTGTGATATAACTGCTTTGAGTAAATTTGAATCGCCAGAAACTGATTGTATGTCAAATCTCCGGGATGAACGCTTGAATGCATATAGATGAGGGTGACGAATCATAGATTAAAATAAAAGGGGTACGTAGTTACCCACCCCCATTTCGTCAAGTCAAGCCTTTTGATATCCTATGAGTTTGAGGTTAAGTGTAAAGCGTATCGGACGGGGCTTGTACAAAGTTATGACCTTGTTTGATTCATATTAATGAACTCTACCTCTCCCGTTTCCATGGCAGCGGAGGATTCTGTCAGAATGACGTGGCCCCCTTGGACGAGGAGGCAGCGGCGGAGCAGACTCCGGAGGCAGTCACAGCACAACCAGCTGAGGGGAACACCGCCGAGACAACGGCGGAGCAGAAGGGAAACGCCCTACCCCGCAAGCTTCCACCTCTACAACATACAGCAAACGCGGATGTGGTACGTTCATCAGTCCATTCACTTACACACGTCAAGACCTCCGTGCTTAAATTAAGACTGCGTAGAATGCATAATTGCAATGATAGAAAACAACAGGATTTAATTGATGGCATTTAACTTCACTCTCAGCAATATTGGAAATACACTTTTTTCGTCTTCCATTAATTTCCATTACATGGGTTGCAATATATCGAAGGTTTACCGTGGTTACATTGCGTAATAATCCATTCATAACATAATGACATTACTTTTGTTCTAAAGAGAATGACGAGAATTTCATTCAGAACAGTGATTACCTCTGGACTACAGTATGTTAAACTATATGATGAAGTAGTATGTAAGTATGATTAAGGCAAGCATGCAGTGGCCTAGTTTGTCTCATGTGATTTGGTTTTCAACGATTAAATCTCACTGTCGTAATACTAATGTTTGCAATTACCTTTTTTTCCCCGTGCAGGACAGGAAAATATCCGTGCTTTCCAGTGCCTCCACCACACTCGCCGTTCCCAACGCCAACAACAAGCACATTTTCCACCACGTTAAACATGGCGAGCTGTCATCCAACTTCGTAAGTCCCATGCGAACTTAGTCTCTATCAGTGCGTTCTATGTTTATTTTTCATTAACTTTCTCCAACGAGAAACACAATCAATAGAAGTAAGAAGTTATCATCGTTCTTCTCCGTCAATGGCTCAAAGGTGTCACGAGACTGAGTGATGTGTTTGTACCATAAACGGCAAACAAGTAAATGCAAATACTCTGTGAAACATTTTGCATTGATAGAAAAAAGAGCAAGACAAAATATAGGGGGAAAAAAACTCTTTTTGAAGCGACATGACTAGAAGATGATAATGATATTGGCTATTCCTTCCAGGGTTAGATGAAGTATAAATGTGCAATACCATGGACATTGTTTTAGTGGCTACCCCTATAGAATAGGTATACGTGTTCATGTCCAGGATGATCTTTACGCTTGTGCGAGACTCAACTTTATCTTGGTGGATTTTGTGTTTCACGTCGTTCGGCATTCAGAAAATATTTTGTAGCAATTTGTAAATTACATAGAGGATAATGTATTTATGATGAAGGAGATATGTGACTCTCGCAGAAAGCTATTTTTTTTTTAAATTTGATTTTTATTAGTAGAATGCATACATTTAAATTAATGTTATTTTGTTTTTCTCATTTTCCATTCACCCGCTGTTATCTTTCACCTTTGCACGTTCATTTCTATATTTCTTTACCCCTGATCACTGCCGTATGCACTTTGCTTGTAACTCTCGTTTCCTACCATACACATTCATATTTCGTTCATCTTCAATGCACTCCCTGTACCTTTATGCATTATTTCACCTGCTGTTGTGTGCTGTGGATTCTCACGCTCGCCCATCTATGCCAATATCTTACGCTTGCGCAATGATGTCTTGGTGCAGACATCATCAAGCTATGACCTAAGGAAGCTAGCGCGCGATAGCGACAGCCGCGCGAGCTCCAGGCCAAACAGTAGCCTCTCGAAGCCACCCGTCGGCTCGCGGCCGGCCTCCCAATCCTCCTTTGTCAACGGGACCAGCAAGCCCGTGTGGAATAGCAATAATGGAGATGTGAACTCTAACAGCATTCCCATGACGAAGACGAATGGGAGCGTGAGCCAGCAGAACTTGAACGCGGCGCCCAACGCCAACGGGCGGGCGAACATCAAGAACGACCTGATCGTCGGCGACGTAGAGAGTTTGGGCGGCGAGAGCCAGGTCGAGTACGGGAGCCAAACGCAGCTCCTCAGCGTGCCCAACGGCGGGCTGCGCGACTCCGATTCGGGCATCCACAGCGCGCAGCGCACACCTGTCATTCCTGACACCACTGACCCACCCTCTGACCCTTCCTCTGACCCTAACGACCCAAAGAGACGGATGTCACTCATCGATGGACACCACCACCACCATCATCATCACCATGAGGATGGCAAGGCGGAAGAGAATGGTCACGCCCAGGTAAGAACCCCTCACCCTTTTCTTTAACTTTAACCTTAAGTAATATTAACGAAACAGAAGAAAGAAAAAAATGCACATACTCACCAACAAACACTCACCAACAAACACTCACGCACACCATCATAAGTCTACATGCGTAGTGGGGTACAGAGAACAAAAGAGTGCAATGATCCCCTTTATTTCGTCATGCTTGTCGGATAAAAACACAATAAGAGAAAACAATACAGTTCCCCAGCAATCGATGTGTGTGTGTGCGTACACACACAATCTATATCCAACATACACACACACAGGCATGCCGGGGGTTTTTTCCACTTAAGGCTGCGACTCCCTACTTAACAATGATTGAAAGTTATAGTAATCTTTTCTTACTGAGATAATGACTTATTGAAATGATAAATAAACGAAATCCAACCAACGCAGAAAGGAAGAGAAAAGAAAACAAAACTGATATTTTATGAAATATTCATTCTTATTTATTCATTAGTTCATGTATTCATTCACTTATAAATCAATCAATCAATCGATCCTATCCATTTTCATTCATACTTTGAGGAATGTTGATGACTTCCAACATGATGCTTTTATCATGCTTGTATTATCGTACATTTACACATTATTTTGTCATCCTCATGATCAGGACGGGGAGAAGAAGGAGGAGGAGGAGGAAGAGGAAGAGGAGCCCACTCTCCGACCCATCCCATGTTTTCCCGCCATCAACATGTACTACCCCGACAAGGAGATCCTGGCTGACACCTGCGGCTGCCTGCGCTACGCCCTCAAGTGGGTCCTTTTCATCATCAGCTTCCCATTCATGTGCTGCTTCACGTGGACCATCCCCAACTGCAGCCTGCCGCACCTCAGGTACGTGGGTCAGCGAACGCCGCTCTTAAAGGGATCATGTAGTTTTGATTGAGACCTAATTTCAGGTTTCTAACTTTTTTTGTGAGATGATGAGAAACCTCTTATGAAATATGAAAGAGCGTGTAATTCCATGAGGAATTCAACGTTTAGTTGATGAAAATTGGTTTTGAAATGGATGAGATACTACTATCCAAAACAGAGCGATTTTAATAAAATGTGGGACCCACACTTTATTACGATCGCTTTGTTTTACTTTGTTTTTGGATGTTTCAGTCATTCCGAACCTGATTTTCATCAAATAAACTTTGAATTCCTCTTACAATGGTATGTTCTGTACTATATCATAAGTGTTTTCTTGGTATCTCACAAACAGTTAAAAGCCCAATTCTCATCTCCACCAATACTGAATCATCCCTTTAAGACCTTTTGACACCTCCAGCTACATGGGGTCATCCCACGAGACCGACGCTCACGAGTCATACAGCCCCCGAGTTCGACATTGAAAACAGGTCCATGACTCATACAGCTCACGAGTCATACAGCCCATGAGTTCGACACGAGGTAAAAGCAGCCCATGAGTTCGACAGAAACAATACGGGGCTTAACGTGTCGATCTCGTGGGCCTTGTTTGCTAAGTGTCGAACTCATGGGCTGTTAGACTTGTGAGCTGTATCACTCGTGGGCTGTACAACTCACGAGTTCTATGACTCGTGGGTTGTATGACTCGTGGGTGTCTCGTGACGTGCACCTATAATTATGGCTAAGGTCTTTATTGACACTGTTCTGCCAGAGGTCTCTGCCATTATTGGTTCTCTAACCTTGCCAGGTTCGAGAGAGACATGGCTGGTGAAAATTTTCTATTATCTTGTCCACGTAAGCACTGGACTGGATTCGAACTCGGGTCCTCCGATCGGGAGTCTAGATTCTCATCCACTATGTCACAGTACCCCAAAATAGTATGATGATGTTATTCCATCTCTTCTTGTAGTCTTGTAGCCTAATCTGTACAACGACTTTACACTTGCTGTCTTCTGCGTCAAGGCTTGTTATGTCCGCACAGGAAAGAAGATTATCAATGGACTCCTCTTTTTTTTTTCTGTCTTTTTTATGTGTTTTCAGAGTTGGGGGAAAATGAAAATTATCATACTTGAGTAATTTTTCCATGACCTATGACCTCTTCCTTTCTTTTCCGTCCATCTTCAGGAAGTATTACATCGCATCCTTCCTTCTGTCCATCTTCTGGATCGCCGCGCTCAGCTTCGGAATGGTCACTCTGGTCATCAAGATGGGCTGCATCCTCAATGTCAACGAATTCACCATGGGCCTGGTCATTGTCGCCATCGGCACCAGTGTTCCGGTGAGTTTTTTTTTTCACTACCAAGTCGATGTCGGTGAGGGTTCCTATTTTAACCCGTTTCTCCGATGCTGCACTGTGTTGCCATCTACATTATTCTTATTTTGAAAAATGCCTTGGTGACCTTCTAACTTAAAATGAACTGAAGCTAGTGTTTAATGTGGTACAATGTTACAGTATAATATAGCTACCCCGTCTTTTCCTATAACCAGAGCAGGGGAATCCTTCCAGAGGTATAGACCTGGGGCCCGTTTAATAAAACTTGTCATCAGTGGCAAGTTGTCATAGATGTGACAAGCTACTGAAATCCTTGCATCTTATTGGACGAGGGCAAATTCACCTGCTTACGTAATCTAACTTGTTTTTTTTTTTATGTAAAATAAGTTCCCCTGGATCTTTTCGAAAGTATAGCGTTCTTTCACGGCCACATAATATAATCCGCTCAGGCGCTGTCAATGATACTGCTCACTACAACTCTATGCTCGCGCTCAGAACTGGATCATAGAATGCCCCATAAACTCAATGTTTGCTTTATTTCAATGTTATGATAATGATAATGGTAAGGATAATGATAGCAATGATGATCAATATCATTATTTTCATTATTATCGTTATAATTACCAAGATTGATTGTGTATTGTTGTTACTATGGTTGACGTTTATAATTCATAACTTTATTCCGTTGTTGTCGACTTCCAGGATGCGCTGAGTTCCATATTGGTTGCTCGGGATGGTTACGGGGATATGGCCGTCTCCAACGCCATCGGATCCAACGTTTTCGACATCAACCTCGGACTCGGCCTTCCTTTCCTCATCCGAGTCCTCGTCAAAGGCGAGAACATGGCTCTTCTGGGCCCCGAGGATATGGTGAGCTGTTTGTTCCTTTGTGTGTCTGTTTGTTTGTCTGTTTGTTCGGGTGTTTGTCGAAAATCTGTGGATCACTTGTATAAGGGCGTTCACTCCATTCACCTTTTGAAAAAAAAAAATGTTGTTCTCATTTTAATGATCAGTACATATACATTATTTTGTAGCCTATCGTGTGACAAAATTGGCAAAACCTTTCCCGATTGGTGATTTTTTTTTTCCAGTGTATTTTTTTTTCAAATATTCTTCTCTCCACATTGTTCAGTTGTTGGTGTCATTACTCTACGGTAAGAATTTTATTTGTATCTTCTTTTCGTATACCACCAGATAAGATACGAGGATGGATGGTATGGCCCGATGCCTCCACACGCCAAGTTCGGCTTCATTCTCATCCTCGTTCTCTTCCTCACCATCGTCACCTTCACGGCCGTTCGATTTCGCCTCAACGCCGTCGTCGGTGTCTCCTTCGCCGCCATGTACGTCCTCTTCCTCGTCTACGCCTTCATCCAGGAGCTCTTGTGTGAGGGGAGTTGCTGACGGACGCTTCAGCGACGATACATCATTGTAAATCAGCCAACATCTATCCATTTGAATCAATGTCTTAAACACACCAAACATTTTTCTTAGCGAAATCGACAACTGAAGTGCACAGTGACTTTCACAGCAAAGAAAATTATGAAGCTGCCGTAATTTATGTGACTAAAAAACAATAATGATCAACGAAAATTGCTGAATTTAACCCGATGTTTGCTAGAACTGAAGACATGTGTTAGAATATCATCAAAGCCATATACATTACAGTGCTGCACAGATGGAATTTTCCTTCGACGGAATGTTCAATAGTAATCATGACATGTTTTATCGTGCACTTTAATCAACCCGATGAACTTGTATTCAACGATTTCCTCACACAAAAATAACAAAAACAAATCTTCATGTGTCGCAGTTGGCTACCAGCAGTTTCCTGTTGGACTCGTTTGCTTAATGGGAAATTTACATTATGATATATTTGTCTGCTATTTGTGAAATGCAAAAAGAAAAAACATGAAGCAAAGACGATGCAATAAAGAATGTCATCAGGGTATCAATAGCCATATTTGTTATGTAAAGAGGCAAAAAAAAAAAAGAGAAGAGACAAGGACAGAACTTGGGGATAACAATGAATTACAGAACATAAAGTAAAATTCGCCAGTTTTTGTTGTAAATCACATGCGCTTGCAATCTTGAGAGATATGAGCTTGAGAGATAAAGATGAGATGAGGAGAGAATTCTGAGAGAGAAGATTAGTAGATGAATAGTTAGATAGGTAAGAGATATGTTTGAAAGCAGGGAGAGAGAGAGAGAGAGAAAGAGATGAATGAGAGAATTGGTAGATATATTTGGCTGTCAATCTTCATTGCAGAAAGTTCATTTTCACAGATCGCTATCAAGGAAGTTTGCAAATTTTGGAGAGAGTAGATTCTCACACACTTAAAAAAAAAAAAACTTAAACAATGCAATGGCAGTGCGGCTTTGTTTTCATTATTCTTTTTGTTTTCCATAGCCTGGGCAGTATTATCACTGGGCGTAAATACTTAGAATTTCAAAAGGATGAAAGTGGTTCAGACGTTGGCCACTTTCTGTGATACTTCTTGCCATTTTAACATAATTTTTATAAGAGCGAAAAAAAAAGACCGTCCAGTATTTTCTTTTTCTCCGTAGCTAGTTTGTTTCGCCTACGGCCTTAGAGATGGCTGTGCTATTTGAGGGTATGTGACCAATTAGATTGGGGGTTTTCAGCATACACTTATGCACACACACACACCCAATCGTCACAAATTTGTTGAATCGCAGAAAATGTGTTGCATGTGTCATGGCAATGAAAAAAAAAAGTAAGTTGAGCCGAGTCCATGTATAGTGTGCCTTAAACACAATAGCAACGAAAAACGAAAACCAATGGCTTGCAGTATAGTATTTCATATCCCTGTCTTTTTTTTTCATCTTTTGATCATTATTTTTTTTCTCCTCAGTCTGTTTAGGTTGATGTGGTGAAATATTTCCTCAAGTATTCACGTGAGGAACGTGATACGCGTTTGACATTATCGTGAGTCAAGGATAACTGCCTCTCGTTTTGAATAATGGAGCAGTACAGCAATATCATTATCAGCTAGCATTGCACACTATCATGGGAGGATGTTGTTGTGTGTGAGACACGAGTGTACATAGAATTGTGTTAGCGATGCAGCTGTGAATTTTAGCGGTGGGAGATTTTTTTTTTTCGGAAGCGAGTTTCTCGGCGCACATAAAGCTAGATGGAGGAATAAAGAACCTTGTGGGTTTCTTTGCTTTTCTGAGTAGCATTGTTTCTTCGAGAGAAGCTCCGTTCCCGCATTTCCAACGAAAGAAAAAAAGTGTGTGAATTATTATTTGTAGAGAGACGTGTATCATACGAAGTTTATCTTGTACAGGCAAAAATGAACTGGACCGTTATACATATTAATTATTTTCAAGATTGTATATTATGGTATCTTACAATTTTCGCACAAACGTTGCCTACTTCTATTCGGTATGTGCAGACACACAGTGCTATGAGCACCGGTATTTGAGGAGCCTTGTAACTTATTTTCTAATAAACATGTGATGCTAAAATATACAGAGTCGTATCTTCTTCCGTGATTTCTGGAATGTCGTGCCGCCATGTCTATATCCGTGTCATGTGACATTTAAGCAGACAGTCTTGTCACATTTTTTTTTTTGTCTTTAAAAACGAAACTGAAACAAAGTTCATGCTGTATTCACCAGCAGTTATTTCGGCACACAAATTTTCGAGCGATTCGCTCTTTCTCAAGAGTTGATACTGAGAGAACAATAACAATGTTGGTGAACAGCATGAACTTTGTATCAGTTTTGTTTTTGATTATATTATCACGCCAACACGTGGACAACATACTCAATATATATATATATCTTATTATGTTGTGATAAAAACCTAAAATGGCATTAAAACGCTTTATCCTGGCGAGGAAAGCGCATGTTTTAAAAACATATTATTTTAATGCCATTTTAGGTTTTTATCACACACACACACACACACACACACATATATATATATAACTATAATGATAATAATAACTAATAATTATGTAATATAATATAATAATATAATAATAATAATGTATAATAATATAATTAATACATAATATATGATATTGATATATAATTAATATAAAAATGTGATAATATAATATAATATCATATCATAATAATTATAATAACTATACATACATATGTCCCGACGTGTGAGTATCAATATTTTGCTAGAATTGAATATGCATATATTTCACTCAGGTTTGTATAAGGGAAAATGGTCATGGTATTTCTCTGTAGGACATTACACCACGCACAGCAAGCAATCAACACGTTATAAACCATCGTTTCAATACTGGACACACTGTTCTTCGGCAGACTTTGTCTGATTTATTTCCACATTACAAAACAAAAACGATAACAGAAGAGAAACTGTACATCACTGGAGCGAGTTATCGAAATCGTGTCAACAAACGGATACAAATTATTACTGTTATGTACACGCATATAATGATTATTATTCTGCCAGAGTTGTATTATTTTGTAACAATGAGGTGAAAGGAAAGAGGGCGCCAGTGATCGAGTATATATCTTTTTTTTTCTGGAAAATAATAAATAATTCCTCAGACAAAGGTCACCTTTTAGATGCAGTACTAAACATGAATATATAATCCAGCTTTAATTCTTCACACAAAACCGATAACATGGGCTATAAGCATTTTTTTTTTTACAAATAAATACAACACATACTGACGATATTTTAGAAAAATATCACAATTACAACATACAAATAGAACTGCACTTGTATATACAACAACGACGCTCTGACGCAAGTCTTCAAAAGATATTAGAGATCTATGTATGCGTGACATGATAAAGAAATAGAAGCAGAAAAAGAAATAATTATATCCCTAGTTATGATAGCGCTGTGCAATATTTACAAAAGGTACAAAATGTACTATATAATGTAGAAGCTGTACCTGTCTTCCCGCGTCCTCAAAATGGGACGAAGGCCAATGTTCAGTTTACAATATTTCACAGCTTGATAAATTTAGAAAGCCGCCCTGACTACGGTAACCTGCGGACAACTTCTGCTCAAGTTGAGCAAACCACTTCTGACGCATTCATAATGTCACGCATACTAGTATTTTCCGTAATAAAGGTTACTATGAAAATCCCAAAGCTTTTGTTGAAACTAACTTACATACGCTGTGAATACAGCACTATGAAACCAGTTTAGCGTGTCCAACTTTCAATTCTCCAGTTCACAGTATGAGGGCAATCAAATAAATTAGACGCCATGACAATACCTTGATGCTTAATAACACTTGATAATACCAAAATCATCTGTCATTTAATATCGGAGAATGTAACACATGATTTAATATGTAAAGATGACAGTGCTCTTCTTTCAAAATACTCAAAACAGAAACCCTGGGGATGAGGTTGCCTTGAATACACTGAATGCATTTCAAGGGTGTCTCAAATCTTCTTAAATTCTGACTGAGCAGTATAACAACCCTAATAGACATATTCCACTATAGTCCTTCTTTACAGTTATGTCTCCTTTGTCGCATACACTATTGATTCGCCCCAATGGTTGTAACGCAGACGACACAAGGAGGCGGTAAAGCACTTCAACAAACTGTACCATTTTTTTTTCGCCGACATGATCAGATGGTTAACGTATTCTTCTATCTTATAACGTTTTGTTATGTCTACTGTTGTTTTGTGAACTATGATCTTCGTTAGATTGTGAATGTTCTTAAGTAACAAGGTGTTAATCAAACAATTGCTAAATGAATTGATAAATAAATAAACAAAACATGTCTGTCATTATAACGTCAGCTGCCCGGAACATTAATTTGACGTTAAACCCGCAAAAGGTCAGGGCAAAAATTACCGCATTACGAGAATAAGTTACTCTTCCTCTCTCCTTTACAGCCGTCCTTGTTGTTCGCACAAATTACAGCTAGATAAAAGAATGATTTGATCTGGGCTGCTGCCATCAAAAAATACATTCTTCCTATCATAACGCAAACATGTGGCGGAATAATGATCCGGATTTAGTACCGTCTGAGGCATTTAGTAAGAGATAGCAGATCAGTCTCTCACTACATACAGTACTGAGCATTAAATAGAGAACGGTTACGTAATTTCGCATCATTGTCCCCACGTGATCAATATGCATGCTAATGATTACTTCAAAAATTCAAGCAATGCACATTCATGATACCAGTGAAATAAAGAACCATCTTATTATTATCAGAATTATCAGAATTTGAGCAATGATGACGACACTGGTATCAAGTTATCAAATTACACTAAACACAATCGAAAAAGTAAGAATTCGGGTAGAATTTTAGAATATGACTACAAACGCTGGTATTATCAGTGTGAAGAGTAGGAATGTATAGAGATATTAATGTATTTTATTTTAGCCTTTTGGTTACACACATTACCATTTTCGTGATTTCGTGTCTATTGGAAAGGAAGCCAACTTCTTCAAAATCCTTTCCATTCTATTTTTCATTCTATCGGACGGTTTGCTTACGTGGATTTTAGGACCTTATGCAAAACTTATCAACAAACAAGGCTGTATTTAATTATTCCATTAATCATTCCTAAAAAAGTGAAATTGGTGTGCATCGAACAGGGGCTTGTGTATCTGAACTCGACATGAGAATCAAACCAAAGTAGGAGTTTTGCCGGTCAATGCTGTAGTAAGCATGTAATCTTCCAGCTGAAAAGGACGGTCGAACGCCCAGTTCGTCAAACTTTTCCAAGTAAAACACACCCGCTATGTGTTTGGAGTCTCTTGCATGAGTGCCATTCCTATATATTTACAAGAGAAAACAAACAAACAAAACAAACTGATGAGCAAAAACAAGATCATACAGGGTTAGAAGACTGACTCAAGGGTGAAACGTAGTTCTCGTTGGGTCTGCAGAGGTATATATTGTGCTCCTGCGATAATTGATCCTGTCGCATTTTTTTTTCCAAGGACTTAGGGTTAGGATAAGGGTTGTGGTAGGGTTTAAGGTTTAGTTTGATGTGAGGAATACGATAGGGGTTGGGGTTATGGTTGTGGGTAGAATTTATGTCATGAATTTATGTTGGCTTATAAGCATACAGACTCAAGGAAACAATTGACGCAGGAACAAAAATATGTCATGGAACGGTTTGCAGAACTGTCGATTTTTGCTCTAAAATGCACACATAATAATTATGCAACAATGAAGAAGGTATTAGTATTAGTACTAGTCTCAGAGCATTACCAATCGATTATTGATGACCGGACAAATCATGTATTTTGTGCATCTAGAGGACATTGTATACTATGAAAGCACAGTTTGACAGTCACACGTAATTATTAACTACCCCCGACAAAAATAAATATGACCTTTGCAATGTCGATTCAGCTGTATAGTTATTTGGAGCAGAGGATGTCTATTTTATTCTTTCCTTCTTTTGATAAGGAAAATCGAAGATTGTACTGGCCAGTGAGAGGCTATAAGTGCTATAAAATGGTGATGCCATCACTTGGCCATCTTGATTTCACTGCACAATTAAAAAAAACATAACTTTGTGAAAACATGTGCTTATCTGCGATGTCGTGACATTCTTAGCCTCTGTGCAGTGTTCAGAGTTCTTTCAATGCTTTTGCCAATTAAGTACAGTTAACATTACAGTTCCAGTAGCTATTTATTGGAACTGTAATGTTTGACCTAATTCATCATACTTTACTGCACGATATCTCCGATTACATAAACATGTATATATATGTATATGTATATGTATATGTATATGTATATATACTGTATACCTGTGTATGTATGTATATATATATATATATATATATACTATATATGTATATATAATCAGTGACACTCCACTCAAGAGAAGGTCTGCAATGATCTTTATCTGCACATGCTCAGATTGTAACTGCATGTGAACTGGCTTATTGCCGAAAAGGTGACCACTGAAGTTTACTTACTGTGTAGCCTCGCTCTTGATCAGATCAACATCCGTCCCCGTCCCACACATCCCTTTCCGCACGATGCGGTGGCCCACATAAAGTTGCGGACTGTTGCTGTCACCTACGGTGACCTGGCTATAGATGAAATAGTACCCAGACACTGGTACGATTAGTTTCGTGTCTTGCCTCATATGCATTCCGCGCTTGTGTGCCCCATATTCCTCAGATGACCACCGGAACCATTCGCCTGCAGCGAAAGAAATGTAACACAGGATATAGTTATACTCCAAAAAGAAAGAGTATACAATTACAAGTGCATCAGTTAAGATATGATAAAAATCGGATAAAATTAGGGAAGTTATAAAATTGTGCTAATTTTTGCAAAACGGTTCTGGAACAGGTATGATGAATATGATTGAACTGATGATGATATGACCTCATAATTTCCATTGATCGTGTACAAAATATAAACGGTAAAAGTTCAATATTTCTGCAATCAAAGTATGAAATAAAATATCACTCCTGACGGAATAATTCCATAAAAATAACTAATCTACATAATGAGGATTTGAGACTGGGAAATACATACGTTTGAACTAAAACCGGGAAATTTCAAGATTATGTGCACAAACTACAATATGTATAGCAAGTTGTGAGGGAATGACATCATCAACTAACTTTTCTGGATATTCATATTGGCTGTTCGAGAAGTGTTTTATGAAAATTAGCAAAGCCTAAATACAGTCGGGACAAAAAGGAATGATTAAGAAATGCATGTTCATGACACTTCATTCCTGACAGACAGATAATGATGCTATAATACTGATTTGACTCCGTGATTGAGATTACATTGCCAGATTACCACGATGGGATCAAAGGAAAATAAAGTTGATGTTCGCAACACTTGACAAATACTTTATATTAATGATATTCTTTGTCTGAATTTCATTCAATATCAGGTTCTTTTTCACAATAATATTAATTCAAAAAATCAGCAGCTGTTCTTCTTACTTGTGCTTCTTCTCCTTATCATTATTATTATTATTATTATTATTATTACTATTATCACTATTATTTATTCGGCAATTCTGAATCACATTCTTTGCTTGAACATACAATATATGCTTTTTATTCAAACAAACTATGTATAAAAAAGGAAAACTGTGCGTAAATCGCAGAAAAAAACTACACACACATACTTTTTTGTAACCTTTATTAAATTTCTATAATTTCACATAACAAAGTATTCATCTTGAATGTATGCAACAATATTCAATCAACAATGATTAATCAAACAAAACAAACACACACACACACACAATAAAAATATATGACCCATTTTGTGGAATGTGTAGAATTATGAGCTTACTTGCTCCGTAGTTTGAAGGGCCCGAAACCGACTCGGCAGTTGGAACCAAATGCGACGTTATGTGTCCAGGCTCGACATGTCCTGATGGAAAATAGAAAGAAATAAAAACCTAAGTTACATAACAAAAAAAAAAAACCAAACAGCAACGACTTAATGAAAGAAGAGAGAAAGAGAGTTAAAAGAACAGACACACTGGGAAAGAGAGATATTATATATTTGTATGATTATTATTGAATTTCTATTATTATTACCAATATTGTTATTGGAAGGGGTAGGCCCTATTATCTCTATCTTAAGTAATTATCACATTAACAATATTATCATTGCTGTTATTTTTATCATAATCATTGTCATTTATATCATCAAAATTATCATAAATAGTATTGCCATTATCACTATCGGTAATGTATCACCACCAAAATTCTCTTTAAAAGATAACAATAACCATAGAATAGTCTCAAGGTGATTTGTCTTTTCCCATGAATGCTGCATTGGGTTTTAAAAAATGTCATACTTTCACAATTGGTACGGTGATTTCACCAATGGAAAAACAAAAGCAGACTTTACCTCTAGAAGGCATTTGGTGGCGCCGAACACCGTGTCTGGACATGTGACCGCCAGCAGATCTCCTCCCTGTATTAAAAAAAAATAGATAAAAGAGATCAAAAGTAAATTTTAGATAAGCGCTACTTCGGAAACATTCCAGCTTGCAACAACAATAGCAACAAGAACAACAGCAGCAACAACACCGACAACTGCAATAACTATATAACTACTACTACTAGTACTACTACTACTACTACTAGTACTACTGCTACTACAACAACAACAACAACAACTACTACTACTACTACTATACTACTACTACTACTAGCAGTGGTAGTAGTAGTAGTAGTAGTAGTAATTATGATATTGATTTCACTGTGTAAGTGTTTCACTACGAATTTATAATTGTTTAGAGACTCTCCAACTAAGGGTTGTCTTTAGTTTAACTTACTATAGTGTGATACTTCCATGAAGCTTTTTTTTTTTATTTCAAAATAACTTAATGAACTGCAAACCTGAGCCACCCGGTCATAATCCCAAAGTAACGTTAAATTTACGTGAAATGGCATGAAATAAAGATACGACAGAGAGAATCTGAACATTTTCTTTAGTAAATTTAGATGCACAGCACCTTATAATGTTTATGATCATTATGATTCATTGTAAAAAGAGCAAACTCCATTCTGATTAAGTTGGGATAGCTGCGACTGAAGCTGCTAAAAACGAGGACAAAAATAACAACATTAACAGCAACAACAACAACAGCAACCCTCATCGAAAATAATAGGAAAATACAGAATCATTTTAATCATGACTTCAAAAATATTTATTTGTTTTGTTACAAATGATATATCAAAGGAAAGATTTTATCTTGCTCTACCAGATGACAAAACTTACTTTAAGATGTTTAAAATGGCGCTTAATTGTTTTGACCAAAAAAAAAAAATCAAAATTAAGAAAAGAAATGTTCTTGGGTAGTTACAAAATTTTGTCTAGAGATAATTTCAATTTTAATTCTACCTCTTTTGCCGTGATCCACTTCGTTATCATGAATTCCTTCGTCAGGGTCTGTCTCCATGTAGTCGTAGTCCTGTGTGCAGGAATAAAAAAGATCCAACATTGAGGGACAGTACTGTTGAGGGAGATTTAATAGAATAACATCACGAAAGGTGTATCTCTTCCAACTCTCTAGATATTTTCTACGCTATACCACAGGGGTGTCCTTCTTGATCTGAAGAAAATGTCGTTTTTGCCTTGGGAGTCTGTGGCATTTCTTTGTTAGCAGCTCTGTTGCTGCTCTGTTTCTTTATCAAAATAGCGGAACATTATTTTCTCTCTCTTCCTTTCTTTAAAACAACAACAACATACGACACAAGTACGATTTCGATATGTTTGTGCTGCCCAACACATACATGATGATCCCTTTTAAGCATTGATCTCGCAGGTCTTTTTTTTTTCATATATATATATAACTGTATATAGATAAAAGATGCTGCACCCTAGGGAGCTCACATTGACTCATTTACGTCAAAAATATACAAGACAACGTAGCTTTATTACCTCTAAAACCCATAAGAAACTGATGTGTGAAATTCACCATACCAGTATCTTTATTATTAGCCCTTGGGCCTACCCCTGAGTCTCGATCGGGGCCAGCGGGGCAACTTATAATAACTTTGTGTTAGCTTATCACTACAAACAATTATTATTGGAAATTGGTGAAAATTTGACTCCCTGTAACAATCTGGCGAACGGAAGGATGATCAGGCCTCGTATCTTTTTTTTTTTTTTTTTTTGGGGGGGGGGGGGCGCTTTTTATAGCCTTTATTCAGACAAATCAAATGAAATTGTTATATTGTAATGACACAATAACTATAATACAATGTTTAACGGAAAACAAAAGGTTGTGTGCAAAGTAGTATAGATGAAACATACAACAATTGTACACATTTGACATGATTCATGAATGTGCAATAAACACCTCATACAGAAATGGAATATACATAATTCTAAGACACTCAGTCTTCCTACTCGAGGAACGGAGTCACCAGTCTGAATCTAGTGAGAAGTTATCCATAATAGCGCCCTCACATGGCAATGTCGAGAGTGGATCTACATTGCGCCCACGGACTTTTGTGAATCAACACCCGACACTTTTCAAGACAGCTACTCGGTATCATTTCTTGGTTTTCACAGCGAAACAAAATACTGAAATAAATGCATGTACGATTCGGAGAGATCTGGGATTGAAATTATGTTTTTTTTTTCTGAATTTATGAGATTACTTGTAACACTTGATAAAACCTTTACATGGAAATGGAATGCCCACTCTACGTTCAAACTACCTTTCACGAGATTCTGAAAACTGAATCAGAAGAAATAGAATTATTGAAGTTCCTTATCAAAGTTAGACTGTAAGAAATTATCAACACATGAACTTTGTTAAAGGCCTACTCTGTACTTTACTATCTAGCTATTTCAATATTCTTCAAAATGCTGTCCTTTGTGCATGAATTAGACTCCAAGAGCATGTTCAATCTGCAATTTTTTTTGAGCACTTTTTTTTTTCACTTCAAACTCCTCGGTTTAATGAACACCCACCATCCCGAATAACCATCTTGAAAAATCCAAAATCTTCATAGCTCAAAATACAATAGAACATCAAACACTGATGTCAAACATCATAATCAATATTGACTGAACACTTGACGGTGAGACATTCTAGATCAAGCGACATGAGCGTCCTTCAAAGGCGGATACCTAAACAAGACGCCACAACCGCCACCAACCACCATCATCACGACCATTATATAGGCTTTTACATGTTTTCTAAAGCACGTATTGCATGGAATGAATATTTTGCCGATTTACTTTGGATTTTGTTACAGTACGGTGCATTGACAATGGACTGCAGTATTCAGTTGAACGAATCAATTAAAACATGTTCCGACGTTTTCGTTTCTGCCTGAGATTTATCAACTTTTGTGCGTACAGCTTAGAGCCTTATGTTTATTAATTTATAAATCCCTTCAATCCTTGTACGTCATCCTTAAAAACAACAACTTTTCGTACCTCTGCTTTCACGTCACAACCCTATTGTCGTCGAGTTGATATTCAACTCCAAATTGTTTTCCCAAGCCAAAAGTACGCAGATAAAAGAATCATGACGGGGTGCGAATGAGCTGCAGAGAACCGCTGATTCAATGTATAATAATTACATCAAGTCAAACTATTACTATACGGCTAATGGTGGCTTGGAACGTGTTCCTTTGCTGCTTACACTTTACAGCCATGTGTATAATGTTCATGTCAATGTTTCACATTTTGAGCCAGTATTAACTTCTTGGACCAATTCTGGAGCGGCAAGTCCCATACCTATACCCACGCATCTAGACACGGGTTCAAACATTGTATGTGCCTCCATGTCACGTATACAACGATCTCAAGTTGCCGTACCTTTGTCCTCCGCTTTGAACGTGACAATAGTGTACTATTTGCATTGCCACCTTGAAACTCACAGAGGGAAAGGCAATAGTTCCCTTATCCCATTACCCCCCCCCCCCCCTCCTCCTCCTCCTCCTCCCTCACACCCCTCGGCCTAACCCGGACATGGCTTCGTTTTTCGAACTCCTCCCCCCTAAACTGAATCGTTGCACATTGTGTTCTGTGTTGCTACCTGGATAAAACATTTGACAATTGGCTCACCTGGTTTCCGGGTCTGTACGATGCTACCTCACTGGAGTCCCAAGGGTCCATTGGGCCGGCGTCCGCAACGACCACACTCAGCTCCGATTGCAGGTCGTATATTTGATTCTGCATACAGGCCATTTTGGCGTACAGGAGAGCGAAGCCCCCGCAGACGGCTATCGCTAGTATGAAGTAGGCCAGAGTACGTCCTGCCCCGCTCGCTCCGCTCCCGCGATTTCTTCCGACGAAGTACGGGAGTCGCCCGTTTGAGGCCGTCGTCTGGAATTGGATGGACTTGTGGCAAGGAATATCCACGATCGCTGAACATTGTGGCGGGATCAGTGACGCTGTGTCCTGCTTGGATTCCATAGTGGATTTATCGTCTTCAGTGTCTATTCTCACGATCAGGATAAGCTGAAAATTGACGCGGGAAAGAAAGGATTTTGTTGTTGTTGTTTTATACGTAATATTCGTAACGAGAGGAAAGTGTGTCGTCTGCTGAAAACTTGCTTCACTCTGAGTGCACAATTTGGAATAATTCAGCCTCGATGTTCTGCTTCTCAACACAATGGCTGGAAATCAGAAAGACCTGGCGAATATTTCAACAAACATGCAAACAGGTGAGTGACAGTGTCCTTAAAAAATCACATCTATCCCGATTAAGTTGTAACAACAGCCACTCCTGCATCCTAAACAAGACGGCGCCGCTGTTTTACGCCTATCTCTGGCCAGCGATCCGCCGTGGTTGATGGTGAGAGCCTGTATGGTCCCAGCGTAGGAGCAGAATTTAGCTATGTTTGATCATAGCTGCAATCAAATAGAACTTTACTACGTATGTCTAATGTCTATCATCGTAGGCGTGTTTTGTTTCTTTTTGTTTTTTAAGCCAGGGCCCCTGAACGCGCACAGTCTCCGCTCTCGTTGAGCGTGCGAACTTTGACACGATTTCACGCTCATGTTTGGAACACTCTGCACCAATGCAGTGAGCAATCACACGCATCAGTCAACAGAACGAAAAGATTGTTACTGAACTGGTAGAAGTCTATGCGTGCAACGAGCGAATTTGCCGCTCGTTAAATGGTGCATGATACCACGAAGTTGATGACACAAAATGATACACAACCCATTTCATCTTGCCTGCCTGCTACACCATTATCTGCTCTGCCAATATATTATCAATCATGTAGAAACAACTTCCGGAGAAATAAAACTCAGAAGCTCTTATCTTGTTTCGCGATATTTGCAAAAAGAAATAGTGAACAAGCTAAGCGGGAGGTCTCTCAAAGTTTCTACATCAGTGGTCTCTTTCACACAAAATATTCCAAAAACCATTGCCTTCTATATATGTGTGTGTCCATTAGGACAGCTCAAACCTTGATGAAATGGTTAAAGGGAAATTGCCCTGTGACATTACAAGTGTTGTAGAGTTCCATGAAGAGAATTAGGTGACGTATGAAATCAACCGGAACATTGATAATCCACCGCGTTTAACAGACTGTTCTATATTTTCAGTTTCTTGGAGTATCTCTGGTAGTTTCAGTTCTAATATCAATTATTTTTGTAATGAATATGATTATGTTGCTCCGTCGGAAATCAATGCAGAATATCACACAAAATGTTTAAAGAAAACCCTTCAGATTCAGAAAAAAAAATGCACAAAAAGTGTCCAAAAAAAAAGCAGGATTATAGAACGGAACTTATCAAAGTGGTTTGAAGAATTCATAATGCATCAGGATATTCCGGATACATCATTCATGCTTGGTGAGAGCAAATGAAAAAAAAAAAAACCAACAACAACAACCAGATGCCCTTCCGGTTTGAAACACAATGAGTGAAATACATGTATCTACTTTGTTTCCTGGAATTAGGACTAGAGTACGCAATGCACTCGAAGAGGTGCCGGTTCCACGCGTGACTGGTAGACGTTGCCATGGTTACGCTTCCCTGATATGTCGATGTTATGCCAAGGTAGTGTTGGTTTATATACTGTCAGTAATGATTTAGCCCGTAGACTCCCCATGGTCATAAATCCCCATGCCATGCAGCAAACAGATGCAAACTGGCGGAAGATCAACGTGTCATTTGCTCGTCTTCGTTATATGCTGCGATTAACAGACAGAGAGATGGGGGGAGGGTGGGTGGTAGCAGAAAGATTGGACGTAGGCCTCTCTTTTTGCATTAAAAAAACCCCGAAGAAGCGTCTCGGCTATCGCCGTTTGTGCGTATATAATTCTTTACGCAGCATTTGTTTTGTTCATGCATTTCGCCGCACCCACTTGCCTTCAGATCAGAACTTAACCTCAACCGAAAGAGTGAAGTGATTGAACTACAATCACAGAATAAAACACTTCTTTTCCAAAATCATAATTCAAATGGCAACCTCCATTACGTCACATTTCCTCTCACGAAATTACTTCTATTACCTCTTACGTCACAGTACCTCGGCTACGTAAGATCATACTAATGAGCATGAAAATATTGCCTTCAAGTAATCTGTAGTATGCAGTTATGTAAATGAGTGAATACACAAAGTGTCACGAATTAAAGGTGGCCATGTAGGTGTTGAAAAACCTGAAGCCATTAAAATGATTTACATCTTCAATTAATTTTGTCTCGTCGGTCCCAATGTCCGTCTGTGATCAAGAATGTTTTTTCTTACTTTTTTTCCTGTAAATCCTCCTGCATGATAGAATGTAGTCTGCTTTGAATAAAGAAGAATACTTAAGAATTAGGTTTATAAGTAGCGTAATGTATACCTTTAAACAAAGATAGATGAACAGAATGTCAATGCAGTTCTCTTCTCCCCGCAGAGGTGAACAGTTATGATATGCACACCCCCGTGAAAAAAATAGAAGACAATGATGAATGCATTATGATTTTAAAATCATTGAACTATTAGCTCCATGATTTAACCCCCGGAGCTGAACGCGTTGTGTCAACACGCTCCTGAACTCACCGCAAAATTATCACGTGATATTGGTTTTCTCCCCACTGAACTCTTATTTTACATGTGAATCCACGCATTGACGCCTTAAACCTCCCCGTCTGGAGGGGCTTATCAAGCAGTGAAATCTAAAAACCTGATCGATTAGACTTGATACGATGTCTGCCTATTTTTTACTTTCATGTAGCTTTGTGTATAGACGATAATGGTTTGTTTGCTTGTTTGTTTGTTTGTTTGTTTGTTTGTTTTTATGCATTCATTTTTGGAGGTGGTGGAAAGGAGATGTGGGGGGGGGGGGGGCTCGATTCTTTTTTTTTCAAACGACATGATTAGTTGAATTTGCATTCACTCCCAAGGAGAGTATGAGATTTTATCTATTTTCTTGGCTGTAGAGTGTTATTGCCAATCGTACTTGTTCCGCTGGATAAAGAATGAAATACAACTGAATGAAATTAGTTACGGTAGAGTCCCGCTGAGGATGTTGCAACTTTCTTCTGTCGTCCCCTTTTTATCAGTCATATAACTTAATGAGTTTGATGTTATGGTTCATCGCCGGCTGTGGTTAAGAGGATACGACCGATGATTCTCAATTGTGAGGTCTCCTGGTTCGAGTCCTCTGTGAGCAGCACTTGTGTTCTTGATCCCCGTGTCGAAAATAAGATAAAAATGACGATCAAAAGAGCGCAGTCCATTAACTTCATTCAGATGCATGTTAATACTATCCCTCTGCTTCATTAACAAAGTGCTCTTTCACTGCGCCAGAAAATACAAAATGTAATATGTGCAATTCACTTTAAGGTTCATCTCTATTAGATCGTGATGTCACTCTACCCTTACGTCATAAACTCTTGAAGCCTTCTGTAAGCATCTTCTTCTTCATTAGAACGGATTGTCCGAAGTTCTGTATATATTTTTGCAGTCACTGAATGTGGGTTCAGTGAATATACTCCGACTAAGTAGAGTAGATTGCCTAGTAAAAATGATCACAGATGAAGTATCTTTTTTTTCGGTCGTGGGTGTATGCAACCAGAGCTGTCTTGCGTGCGTGCTTCTACAATATCATACATTCTTTAAGTCAACAAAGAAATGACTAATCGGATAAGAATCATGGTCCCCATCACGCAATGGAGCGGCTAAACAAGGTCTCATTGGCCAAGTTCTGAGAAATGCCTCAATTTCTTCTGAGGGTGTTAACAATAGGCCTACTTCCCCTCGCTCTTAAAAGAAAAAAAAAATGTACACTGACTTTATCCAGAAGCCATCTTATTGTCCCCACCCACCCCGCTAAACATACAACGAGATTTACCATAAATCCTTGTATTTTATGTATCCTAAAAAGTACTGTGATAACGATTTGCGTATTTCTAAAATATCGTGATGAGTCAATGATTCGAAGTTTAACCTTATAAAATTGGGCGTATACCTAAACACCCCTTTTATTGCAATTACGTGCTCTTGTTATATACACTATCTAAAGATCTAAATTGTTCCACAATACATCCACTTATAGGCTATACTGGCTTTGGCATATAAACACCGTAACGTGGCTTGGCGTGCTGGTTTACTGCTTGATGGGTTATTTGCTAATATGCTAGATGGAATGATACTAAAGATAGTCATGATTATGATTGATAACGATAATAGCAATAGTAAGAAGAAGTAGAAGTAGTAGTAGTACCATAGTAGTAGCAGTAGTAGTAATGATGATGATGATGATGATGAATGATACTACCGCTGCTACTACTACTACTAATAATGATAATGATAATAATAACAACAATAATAATGTAGATTCATTTAGGATACAGTCTTCAATTGAAGCACTGCTCAAAATGCTCTGCTCTTATCGCCTGGAAAACCGTCTTTACACCTCGATTGAGAGGGACATCGTGTTTTTTTTTTTCTTTCTTCATGTTTTGTCTTGCTTCTTCGATGCCCGTGACATTTTTGCCCTTTACATGTAATTGACCTGTAAGGAAAGCTTCTTGTAGACGTATCGACGTACAATGTATATCAGGTGGGGGAAAATAGTGTGCCTTGGAGCATTGTTTCGGGATAGAATAATCGTCCCTTTCAAGCAGTGCGTTCTCGATTGCTGGAGTCTCAATTAAACGGTGGCCACTGTAGATCTTGGCTGACTATGCACGATGCAACCTCTACCATCTACTGCCACGACACTCTGTATTATGTGCACATGTTATTGAACCCAAAGACAATGATAACCTGAACAAACGTTCCCGAACGAGTTGACACAACACGTTGGTCCATTTCAAAGGACATATGTTTAGCTATTGCCAGTATAGTTCGGTCAGGGAGATGGTTTGATTAAGGAGAACTCTTTGGTTCGATGCTTCGTCCTAAAGGTCAAAGAGCATGATTTTTAACATTTACTAAGCAGCCATTGCGGTAGCCAGCCGTTCCAGGTACCGATCGTGTAAGCTCAATGGTGTTTTCTATTGACAAAAGCATGTAAAATCGGGGACAGCCCCGTTTGAGTCCCTTCCTTTCGACTATGAATATTCATGAGAAACATGAATATGCATTGTTTTTGCAGTTACGCCCACATGAATGTAAACATGATACGAGGAACGACGCGGGTATTTTAAATACTGTGACGTATTACGACAGACTGACAACAATGTACCTGGCATGTACTGTACGTTCTCTCAGAACAACAAGCCAAGGTGATTAATGTGTTTCTCCCCCCACCCCCCCCCCTCTCTCTCTCTCTTCTCTATCTCTACCCCACCCCGCTGTCTCGTTCAGTGCTGTAAAAGTCGAAGTGACTTCGCGTGCCTGCGCAAAAGTAAATCATAATCATTAAGAGTGGAATAAAAATATGCGGCTATCATGATGGGCAGTCACCCTTTTAAAGCTATGTCAGGTGGCGGATAAACCACGCAGCAAATGAGTAGAAAATAGGAGAGGTATAGATAGAACGGGTGAGAGAAAGAGACCGACCGACCGACCGACAGACAGACAGACAGACAAACAGACAATAGAGTGGCCGGGGGGGGGGGGGGGGGGTAGGCCGGGCGAGAGAGAAGCAAAAAGACCGTGTACATGTAAAGTTATTATCCCACTTGTTCATTCAAAATTGCAACTTGTTCGTTCAATTTAGCATTTCGATCAATTGAATTCGCACATGTGTCTTTCGCCGAATTCGTGAAACGGGCATTCAAATTGGCACGTGCTCTTCAGTTATTTAAATTCGCCAGCACTGGCGGAAAATGGTATTTCAGTCATTCATTTTCGCGTATGGGCAGTCAAATTCCAAACATGTTCACTCAAATTGGCGTAATGTTGTTTCTATTTTGAAAAGATGAGAACCGTAATTCATACGTATTTAAATTTGAATTTTTTGTTTCATCCATACACTGTTAAGTATATAGTAAAGGTATCTTTGATCCTAAATAACTCAAGTTTGTTGTTCTGTAACACCCCTCTTCTTTCATACATGATATCAGAACTATACATGCACTAGTACCATAGATTCAGTTCACTTTCTCATGTCCAGTCATGGCAGCACAAGTTAGATTCAGGTGTATCTCTCAAGAAGACAGGGAATCATATAGAAGCATTTGAGGGTGATAACCTTGACAAATTGATTGCTAGGAGCTGATCCAAGAACATTATTCCTAATGATGATTAACGCAATATAGCACCCACCAAATGAAAATAATAAAACATGCACATGAAAGGAATCAAGATGTAAATTGAAACCTCCTTCTCCCTATTAATGTCAAAACAAACTTAAGATTAATATGTCTGTGAATGAAATAATGCTATCGAACATTATAAACACTTACACTTATTTTGAAAGTACTGTTGCAAAGATGATATCAGAATAAAGAATGAATACGAAAATAAGAACAGTTATGATTCTTGCAAACAATACCTATGATGAATGAAAATAAATAAAGGAATAAGAGCAGCATAAACGTGTCTGCTAAATTGACTGCGGTAAATGCGAAATTGGATGCCCAAGAATGAATTCGAATGAACGAGCGCAGCGTATACGTGATCACGTGACTATATCATGCTAAATTGAATGAACGATTTGCGAAATGGTGCTTGTATTACGAATTTGAACTGAAAAAGTGCTGATTCGAATGATGTTAAAGATAATTTGAATGCTCCAAAATGAATTTGAATGAAAAGATTATAAAATTGAAATACCGAACATGCCATCTAGGCTAATTATTGTGCTAAATTGAATGCAGCAATTAGGAATTGGACTGACAAAAGTGCGAAATTGGCCGGGAAAACCTATAATACACACGCTGGAATAGGGACCTATTTTCGTAAATGATACGTTAACACACAGTGGGAGAAAAGTAAATTATGTTTAGTTAATGAAGACCTGCATGTCAGGAAGTACTGTAAGGTCAAAACTACGGTACCTCCAGTCTGAGCCACATTTAGTCGGTGTTTTTTAGTAACTAATACAAGAAAAAAAAACTCCCAAAAGATTTGGAATAATCACGCAGAAATCACTTCCAAAGCACGTATAAATTCAATGTAGCAAAAAAAAAAGTTTTATTGTAACAGAGAAAAAGAGGAGGGAAAATCAAACTTTTACGATCACATTTAATGAAGAAAAAAAATACGCTGACTTTATCATTCGCAGAAAGTTACCCAAACTTATTCGAATACAGAAGGGGCATATCAGAGTATAACATCGCCTACCTTTTTAAAGACCAGTTGACGAAGACCGTGTTGTATGGAAGATGATTCAATTGAAATAAAACGACTGAGTTCCTTCAAAGTGCGAGTAGTTCTCAGTTCGGTTGTGTTGGAGAGTGTTTGAGAGGAACACCCTTGGGTTTATATATGCGTAGCAGCGGGGATCATCGTTGTATCTTTCGTTTGCGATGAGTACATCTCTTTCAAAACTGAGCTCATACGCCATGTCGTTACGCTGAATTGCGAATGACTAATGTTACCAGAAATAGAACCGTTACCACAGCGTAGGAAGCGAGAATCTCCCGAATTGAAAGCTGTCTGAATGGAATATCAAGTGCACGTTCTAAAATTGGTTTCACTGCTCGAGAGTGACAGGTGAAGTGCTTGCCGAGTATGGAGAGCCCAAGAACGTAGTTTACAAACCGGCTGTAGGTTGGAGCAGTTCGTCCCGAGAATTGCGTCACACGCTTCGCACACGCCGGGTGAACGGGCAGTGTGTTGGTATATCGGGATTCCCTGGGTAGGCGCACGACGCGATAGATCGCCAGCCAAGAGCGCGAAGACCCCGAGGCGCGGGGAATCCCCAATCTCCACAACCGGGGAACCACGCCTCGCGCATCCACTCCCCAACAATTTCTCCTGGCATGATAAACTCAACAAAGAAAGAAAGAAACAAAGAAACAAAGAAACAAAGAAAGCGAAAAGCAAAAACCAAAATCAAAATGATGATGCATTCACTACGTGTTTTCTATTGGTTAAGATACAACCCCGGTTCATTTTATTCCCTTTTCTTTTCTTTTTTTTTTAAACCCGCAAATAAGGGCTTACTCCGAGGGATTATCTTGTAGATAGAGGAAAATTTGATCAGTGATATGCATTAATACGTCTTATTTTAGTAAAGACTGCACTATTCCTTACCTCCCTAGAGCATCATACCTATACGCCTTATAAGCGTACGATTGGTGAAATATTATAATATTTAAATTTACCTCATTAAACATGCGGTACCATTATGCAGAGCAAAAGTAGGGGTGTTTTTAATGACTTTGGTTCACCGCAAAAGGCCCAAGCCCTAACTATCCTATCTCATGCCATTAAAACTCTCATTTCTATTGCTTTTGCAAGAGATAATGGACTATTGTGGTGGTAAGTCTCGCCTATATGAATGCACCCCAGTCCATCGATACTGAAGCGCCAATCCGTGTTAGACTACGTCATCCTTCCAGACTTCCACACATAGCTTTCTTTCTCGTGCATAACTTTTTATGTGACCGCCCTTGCAGCTCAAAACCACAAAAAGTAGGACAACTCGAATTTTACATACAGAGCAATTAAGCGCTAAGCCTTTAAATAATATAATTATAACTTGTTGAAATTGGGCCATCCCATTCAAAAAAGTGATTGAATTAAGAGAGAGTCAGGAGAAGTTTCATAAAAAAGAGAGAAAAGGGTAAAGGTTACGATTTTACTCAGGCGTGCTGTGCCGAAGTATCAATAAAAGCATGTTCTACTTCACGCTGAAATCAGTGCTTTGCAAATATCTTATATCTATAAATAAATAGATAAATAGATAAATAAATAACACATAAATAAATAAATAAATAACTCTCTACAATATATATATATATATACATATATATATATATATATTTATATTTATCAATAATCCAGCAAAATTGTTAATATCTAAATTTTAACAGCTTCTTGTAGATTAAGAAAAGGGTACTCTCGTAAGTACATTAAGATAAACATAAATCGGTCAACCAAAATAACACATTTTGTTCCATTACAGAGAATTTACGACTTTTTGTTGGTGTTGGACTGAACAGTCATATAATAAATTATATATTATATATTATATTGTGTATTATATAATATCTGTATATTATATTATATATATATATATATATATATATATATATGATGTTTCCGCAGAATAATAATTTCAACCTACCGATAAAAAACCTAGATCTCCTAAATCTTGCATAGAAAAAATAGGAAGCAGAAGAAAAAGGAAAAGAAACCGGATAGGTAACTCCATCACATCATTTCTGCACTCTTTTTATTGAATTCGTGGTCATCACAAAAATAGGTCATTATGACTTTATTGTCGTTCATACTCGTCTTGGATTAACCGTTATGAAGCCCAGCTACGCATTAAATCTGGTTTTGTCAAAGCCAAAAAGAAAACTGACTACATTCTATTTTAATTTATAGTAAGTGTAAATGCAAATTTAATTTCTATGTAAATGTTGCATGCAAATCAATTTTACAACTGTCAACAAAGCGTATAGCCTGAAGCAAGTGGATGAACAAGATTTTATTCACGAATTTCCCTCGCAAAATCTATATAGGCCTATTTCTATTTCTTTCTGTCATATGTACCAAACATTTTACCCTCAAATATCACATATTTCGAAGATTTGTCAAATTTGACAAGAAGGTCGTTCCTTCATGAGAACAAATCCAATTACTGAATCAGCATAAATGGGAAACGTGAAGTACAGAGAACACTTTTTGTGTGACTGTATAACATGTTACTTATAATTATTTCACCCAGTTTTACTTACAGATTTTATAGACTATCTCAGTGTATAAAACATACCTATATGTGCACCGAGGCTTTCCATCTGTTTGCTTTAAGTTCTGAGAAAAACAACAACAACAACGCGACAATAAGATAAATGCCTAGGATCAATGCTGTACATTAAATAGCTTTGCTGGCAGACACGTAACATTCGATTGGTCTATTAGACCCCGTTTACAGTGCGGGGCTGGGCCGAGCCGCGGCCGAGCCGTGGCCGAGCCTCGTACTGTAAACGGGATCTTAGATATTTGTGACGTCGCTTGTTATTGCGAAAGGCATGGACTATACCCCGCGTTAATGATGGCAATTGACAATGTTTCAACCTCCATGTTTCAACATTAAACATTTGTTAATCCCCATGCTGTCAATAAGTCTCAGGTAGTTTGTCTTCAGAACGCTCCGTGTTTCAGCCCTATTTCCGGGAGCTTAGAAACATAATTATGTTGGCAATGTGCTACAACATTTGATTAGGGTATTGTGATATTCATAGACTTATAAGTTATCGAATGTCTGGGCAAATTGTTGATACATTGACCATTGTTCTGTTGGCGATGTCTGATCGGTCGATTTGTCTGAATTCCGCAATTCTTGAGCGACGCATCATTGCGGAGAACCCGCAAAAAATGGTGAAAACGTCAATATTTTTATGCTGAAATATGTCATGCGCTTCAATGGAATATCTTGGGAATACGCGAATGACACACTGTGGCATAGTGGATCAGTCCCTTGCCTTTCAATCTGAGGTCCCAAGTTCGAATCTCGTCAAGTGCTCATAAGTCCTCAACTCTCCAAACCGTACACACCCAAAAAGAAGATGTTAACAAAAAACATCTGTCAAATTTAGAAAGCAACATAAATTAGGCCGGCCATTCATTCAAGCTTTGCTTGATATGGCGGCCATCTACATTTTCTATAGCTGTCACAATCGATATATGTTCCCTATGTATGGTCAACTTCCTGTAATAAACCATTGTATAACTCTCTCTCTCTCTCTCTCTCTCTCACACACACACACACACAAACACACACTCACATAGGTATATATATATATATATATATATATATATATATATAAATTAAGAATTTCATATGATTTTCAAGTAGCACGTTCCCTGAATTCGAGATGTGAGCAGGACTGTGACTTGTTATAGTTTCTACTCTTTTACATAATCTAATTAAATACATATACCCAGTATTATATCCTTGTGTATTGTTCGAGAGATTCACAGTAATGAAGGAGCATGCAGATGAGGATAATAAACAGCGCTAAGTTTAGATTTTGTATGGTCAATTGCCCATGTACGTGAATGAACTGGAGAATATACAGGCAAACCGGAGGGAAAGAAATGTCAAGTATTGCAACAACGAGATAACTGAATACTGTTTCACTTCCATGTTTATTGCACACAGCAGAAGATACTGTGGAGATCCAGGAATAGAAAGTGATATATGATATAAAAAAATTTTATTAGAACTGATATTCTGTTGTCGGTATAACAGCCCCAATGTTACATCATCGGTTTAAAGTGATCCACATGCATTCAGTTTCCCTTTGCCGATCACGTTTCACGTTAGCGTATGGATATAATTATGATTGATTATAAATATCCTGCAAATGAATACTATATTAATCATAAGCATGATAAGGGATTTGTCTCGTAGTTTCATGGGCCATTCAGAGTACATTTATAAGAAGGCAATTAAACGCAGGCATCCATTTCCGCTTTCCCCTGACGTTCAATCACAATTGAATGCTGATGGGATTTCTTCTGAAGTAAAGAACGAATGAAACATGTCTTGGAGCAGAAAAAAAAAATCCACACTGAGGGTCTATTGCAACACGGACTACTCTCTCCTTTTATTTGAAAACCTTTGTTCCGACCCCTATTGTCTTATACGGCTGTGCTTTGAGAATCTTTTGAATTATATGCGTAATGTGTTGGCACATCAATTCACTGAATGGCATTTATTGGGACAAGTTTACGAAACAGGATGATATGACTGAAAACTGACTGTAGAGTACTCGCGGCTCGTACAGATATACCTTATATCCGTCTCTGTCATACATTCCCTTTGTGTTGTCCTCCTCGGCAAAATGCTTTACTGAAAATACTCGACGTTCAAGTTGTTTATTTTGAGTTCTGGTTCTTCAGTTAAGAATAAGAGAGAATTACTAGATACCATCTCGCCAAGAGGCCGTTATCCCAGGCAAGCAAACTGCTCATCAATAACGGTTTCCTCCACTAGTATACCTTCCGATAAAAATGTATATTCGTGTACCACGTTACTACATTTATATCTTTTAGTTGTAGTAGTAGTAGTAGTAGTAATAGTACTAGTAATAGTAATAGTAATAATAATAATAATAATAATAATAATAATAATAATACTGATAATAATTATTGTCTGTCTATTATCATGGATATTTGTTTTGTTCACATGCTTTTTTTATAAAGAAAAACATAATTCAATTACACAAACAACATTTAAATGTCATGTAAGACATAAGATAGGCATTATTTTGCCACTATTATAAAACGTTCAAAACAAGATCATATAACATATCTTATATCAACATCAGTCTTCTAACATTCAACATATATATTGGTGTATCTATATATAATTAGTATAAACTGTAAATACAACAACAATGTGAATGGGTTGCTTATTTCCGTGTCTTGAGGGCACAATATACCAAATCCTACATTAATCATTCATTTATAATCACCAGATGAAATAACTTATTCTGATGATATTCAATCTCCTCCAACTTTTCAATATTATTACATTAATCATAAAATGAATAAATGTCATCGACTACAATAATCCAGACCTTCTCTACAATCTAATCTTTACAACCTTCAAATCCTTCCTAAAATATACATTATCAATCAATCCAATCAATCAAGTACTCTTTCTTTATGTTGGTATTAATTTTATATTTCGCTGTGAACGATGTTAATTCATCATAATGATTTCATTTGTATAAGTGGAAAAATAAGACATATTGAAACTGGACTGCATTGAAACAGGGTTTCTCCTTCCAAAGGGGAATTCCACACCAGTTAATATTAGTTTGGAAAGAGAGAGTGAAATATGACAAGCATTAAAATGAAAATGAGATCAAAATCGTCATCGTTACATCAAAAGTAAGGAAGTTATGAAATTTCAAAGATTCGCTAATTTTTAGTCACTAGTTCTTGAACTCTTGATATGAATGTGTAAATTAGTGAGCTGGTAATGTCATTACTTCACAATTTTCCATTGATCGTATACCAAAAATGGTGAACAATCCATTTTCTGGTCAAAACGTATAAACCATAATGTCATTCTTGATTGAATAATTTTAGAATTTGATCAGCCAGATATAATATATCAGGATTTGAGACTGGAGAGTAAAAACTATTGTAACTGACTGATTAAAAACTAGATATTTCATGATTTAATGCACATACTGTCAGCAAATTGTAAGGGGATAACATCACCAAGTCACTATTTGCATATTCATATTGACTGTTCCAGAACTGTTTTAAAGATTAGCGAAACTTTGCAATTTCATAATTTCCTTAATTTTCATCTGCTTTTGATCAAACTTTGTTTTTAGATTTTACTTCTTTTTTTTTTCTCTGTAGAGTAACTTTTATTTGTCCCGGATATCCCCTTTAAGGAGGATATTCAACAGCGGAGAGCGCCCGTCACTTGCCCGTGGCGAGAGAGTGCGGAAGGGCGCGGTCAGCCTGACCCAGCCAGCAACACCACGACGTGAGAGGGACATCAAAGGAAGACGTTGATTACCATCATCGATTCGTCACCTTGACAAAGTCGCACTCTTCTCCCTCGCTCTATAATCATACAGGCGCTCGTGCGCTCACACGCACATACACCCGTACTTTCCCCCCGAATAGTATACGAACATGATTCTGTTCAAATAATATTCAAGAGTGTAATCAAGTAATTCAATCTGATATTCACAAAATTGCATGCTAATACTTTGATCACAATAAATAAAACTATTTTTCCTTTTCTGTGTATCATTTTTTTAACTGTATAAGTGAAAACTAAAAGTTAATGATTGAAACACATGCGTTCCTGCTGGAAAGAACACAGCGTCCCGCAGTGTGAGAAACACAGTGTGAAACACAGTGTGAACACAGTGTGAACACAGTGTGAACACAGTGTGAACACAGTGTGAAATCTCCTCACACTGTTAAATTCGAGTGTTTTAACAGTGTGAACACATTGTGAAACATCAATGGTGATACAAATCATTAGCATGTTAACACTCTGAAAACCAAACCACATTGTGAAATCATCTCAACACTGTTAAATTCGAGCGCTTTCACATAGTCGACCACTAGTATGTGACCACACTGTGAACACACTGTGGGACACTGCGTTCTTTCCAGTAGGGGACATTTTATTTATTCAACTAGTGAGGAAAACTGATACACGCACACAACACACGCGCAGTAATCACGTCAGAATATTGCGATACTTTATATGTTTCAGAGGGGGAAAGGAGTTTTCCGGAAGTGGCGAACAATCACAGAGGGACATCGAGAGAACATCGCGCTGAAATACCCACAGGATGCTGCATGACCGGATGACGTTCTGTAGGAATGTTCGTGACATTATTTTCATCTTTAGCTTTAACATCTTTTACAGTGTTCTGGCTGTTTCTGTTGAAAGAACTTTTCGTTTTCCTTAATCCGCGGAAAGAAAAAGTCGAAGTCAGTGTCCATGACTTGAGATATAATTACATAACTCACACGCACACTTTCTCTCTCTTTCTGCAATGTCTTCATTAATTTTGTCAGCTTCTCTCTTTGTAACTTTAGAAACTCTTGTTGGTCAGAACACTGGTTGCGATTGGTAGTTTCTGATATCCGTCTAAGTCAAGTTTCACTTGTATGCTTTCAGGGCCAATTTCCCTGAAACATTATATTTCATTACATACTGATGGTCGTGGTTGCTGCTATTCATACCGGTATTAAGGCATTCGCCCCGAAATTTTAAAGAAGAAAAAGATACAAGTAATCACTGTGACGCACATGACACAAAAAGCAAAGACAAAAATGAAAACAATAAAAAGACAAAAACTATAATGGATGTTAGGGAACTGAAGGGGGTTTTCCCTTACTTTATCCTCTTTTATTTTTCATCAACTGTAAAGTATATAGACAAAGGTAGGGGGAGAGCAGGACTCGTTTATCTATATTAGCACTTACCCAGTTATAAAACAATGAAGCCAGTGAGTTTGAGGTAAGGGCTATATCACTTTTTGCACCCCATTTTCATTTTCAATTCACAGCTCAGGCTCATGTTCTGTTGTCATTCTTTGTTTTATGTCATCGTCCTTCAATGTCACAAGGATCCTCTCGCATTTATATGTCAATTGATGATGATAATGCTGCTTGGGATATTGATGATGCCGATTGTGCTAATTAGAGCGGAAACAAAAGCGCCCACAACACTCGGGCAAATGTCTGTATTTCAACCCGGATAACTTCTTCCATGCAGTGTCCCGTACGAAGGAAAAAAACCAACCTTAATAACTGCCCTGGAAAATAAAACGTGTTATCTTTATTTGTGAGTCATTTCGTGATTTGTATCATTAAGGCGTGGTAGGAACTACCAGCAGTAGCCAACGAGGTTACGACACTTTATCCGTCTTATTTTTCATTTTTTTTTTAAACAAACAGAGAGGGCGACATAATGGCACCGCGAAAAAATTCTTCCAACAGGTTGTAATCGAGTTTTGAAGAAGAATAAAAGAGGACAGGTATGCATCACTGACGACTTACCTGTTCCCTTCTGAATGAAAATGTATTTTCCCCTCTTACTCACATCAACCTTCCCCAATATTCAAGAATCGAAGCACTTTGATAGGGCAGTAATTTGGCTCAGTCGGTAGCGCGTCTGTTTCGAGACCCAAAGGACCCGGGTTTGATTCTCAAGTAATAGTGAGCAATGTTGTGTGTACTCATACCGTCCCCTCGTAAGAAGCAAAACACTCTGCAATGTCCATCAGATAGGACATAATGGGAGGTCCCGTGTGTCATGAACGTAAAAGATCCCGCTTAATTATTTCATTCATCGCAAAGAGGAGGGTGCATAAAGAAGCGGTGCTTCCTCACATCCAACTGGGCCCCATGGAAAACAATTAGTGCAGCTGAATATGAGCTATCCAGCCATCTTCTCTGATGCAACAAATGTGAAAAACAAACATAGTTGGTGTTAAGAAAATCCAGTCCATTTAGAATATGTTGGCATGCATAGGTAGACTCCTCGATAATTGCAAAAGATCATAGTGTGTCCTGTATACAAGCCTATGGGGGAAAAGAATTACCTAGGATACAGAATAAGACGCTCAGAAAATGAAAACATCGTTATTTTCAAATTTTGATTGCAAATCATTTGCGAGACTTATCCACTATACGACAGTCTCCACCCCCTCCCCGTGTAAAGAAGCACTCAGCTTGAAGGGAAAACCGTCGTACTTTGTTCGTACAAATATTCGTGACATGATTCTAATGACTTTACACCACATTCCTATGGCCTTTCTCACGCCATCCACTGCCAGTGGGACTGGAACGTACAGTTGTGACTGCATGGTGCGTCCAGGCCCGTCAAGACTTCCACGTCTTTAATTTCCACAAGTCACCACCCCACACAATCCCTTTTAACCATTTATGCAAACTTATTTGCATAAATGTATGCATAAAATAATTTGTTTATTTTCATTTTGCATTTTGTCAGAAAAAAAAATGTTGGATATTTGAATTGATCATTTATTTGTATTAACTGTCAGATTCAAATTATTCTGTGCTCTTAGTAATTCATTTATGTATGAAAAAAAAATCAGAAATAAAATCAAAATCAAATCAAATCAAACCTCCATCTCCCCACCCCTCTCCAAGATCTAAAAAAAAGAAAAGAAAAGAGAAACCTATCTGACCTAATTGCACAACATGATCGTTGCTCATGTATTGATCTTTGCGCTGCCGTTAATGAAAAAAAAAAATTATTTGAGTTTGTCATTCTAAACTGAATTTCTTGACGTGAATTTACAATTACGATAGAGGACGGAGGGCATCAAACTGCACCAGACTTAGAACGTTAGTTTAGTTTTTTTTTTCCTCACCTGTGTAGATCCACACAGCAACCAATACATGTATTCGGGCTTTTTTAGGTCACGGTTTGAAACCGTTTTTTTTTTTTTGTTTTTTTTTTGTGGACATAATAGTCGCGACTATTATCAAGACTCAAATTAAGACCCGCGTAACACTAAAAATGCGATGTTTCTGGAATGGGTGTCAGTCCGTCGTCGTCGTATATTCTCTCCACCCCCCCCCCTTCTCTCTCTGTCCCTCTAATTATTTGTGGAATATTTCTATTTTTTGTCACACTATCCTCATCTGCACCTGCCGACAAATGTTTCTTTGCACACAGACGCCTAAATATCATGATTTGTGAAATTCTACCAGCAAATAGCAAACAAGGACAAGAATTTCACCCAATAGTTGCCTCTATCCCTCACTTGCTTGCAAGACAGATAAGTATTCAAAGTTTTCTAAAATCAGTTCGCATGGTGCTCTAAACGGCCAGCTCAGTGAATTTTTAAGAATCTTTTCCCAAAAATATCAGACTGAAATGTATAGAATGGAGTCTTTTTTTTTTCTTACAGGAGATGAAAACCTTCGTAGCTTCACAGAAAGAAAAAAAAATTCACGCACAATCTAACTCCATCATGGTTGCACGTGAACATTTTGAAACATTTCTCCGGAAACATTTTGTGTGGCTTGGAGAATGAAATGCGATAAGTGAATTTCCAAGGTTTTCCAAGGTTTTCATACGCAGGCACATATGATATATATATATATATATATATATATATATATATATATATATACATATATATATATATATATATATATATATATATATATATATATATATATATATATTGTAATCAGATAACTAGGTCTTCATGAAGGCTATGGGGAGGGTTACGATCATCAGTTTAACATGAATATGCTAGACATGGGGTGTGCTAATTTCCGGTGAACGACTTTGTCTCTGTAGTTCCCATAACCCATTATATCGATAATGAAAATGGTTCACTGCCCTTTAGCAATTGTTTAGGGTTACCGGAAAAAGAAAAGTTTCCTGATGTTTTTGTAATTGCCCCACCCCTTTCCTGGAATTCTGGCCGGTGCTTGTGATTGATATGTCATGCCATGTTCACGTTAACTTTATCGAACATACATGTATTCATAATATGGATATTTATTGGAAATTTGTATTTTTTTCCTGGAATGATGACAATGGTCGCAACCACGGAGACTAATGTGGGGTAGGCCTATGTGGTGATGTCATCACCTCAATTAATGTTCTCTCAATGATTTGTCCGCCAAAAGGGAATAAAAGGTACGTGTTTGGTTGATAATTCATTCAACAATTATAACTTTAAATTGTTTTGCCAGACGTTCTTTACACCTGCTATGGCGCGGTTGACAACAAGACAAAAATGATTTGATAGATTCTTAAGACCTCCTTGCTTGTTTTATTTTTGTGAAAAGGAAATTGAGTGAAGACTTGACAAAATAGGCGTTGATATCGTAACATCCTTTAGTTTGCACTATCGTTGCAGCTGTTACTCTGAAATCCTCATTACTTTTAAAGTCTGATTTTCATGAAACTTTACCAGTCTGTTTTAAGAATTTCATTCTAAGCACTAATGTCATTTGAACATTGAGAGGAAATGCACTATGATGGAAAAAAGTTGATTGCTGGGTCACGGGAAGAAAATGAAAATCAATCGTAGAAACTTCCTCAAAGGAAATATGTGTCTTGGAATTGTAACGAGATGAAACTCTCGCAGCAGCCAGTACATGGAAACCAAATACGTGGCATTCATCTGAAAGTCTAACCGGAATATAAATATATATATATATATATATATATATATATATATATATATATATATATAATTATAATGTCACAATATAGAGGAATGCACTAAATGCCAATTGCCTTGATTTTAATTCAAAATCTGAATTTTCGGGGGCCTCCCCCTTCGTCAGGGATGAAAGTGCTAATGAATTTTCACAGTGATATATAATCATATATATATATATATATATATATATATATATATATATATATATATATATATATAGATATATATATATAATAGATGACAGTAGTTTAGTGCATATAGGATGACGTCATCAATTCTGTATTCAGTCAGAGATGGCGTCCTCTTTTTTTTCAAGTGTAATTCGTTCATTGGTGACGAGCGGTATGTTGTAAACGCGAGCACATTATTATGACAGATGCGCTTACAGAAATGTTTTTTTTTTTTCAGAGATGACCCTTGTCACTGGCTGTCTTTTGAATAAAGGTCACAGTTCTAAAAACTGTCCTGTATTAGGCATTGGTATCTTTTTTTCCATGATTGTTACACAATTAGTTCTTTCGTTTCTTAACTGGTATAACAGTTTAGAAGAAACAACAAGAGCCCACTGCATAGCAAAGTTGGGGTGGATGAGGTGTCTCTAAAACCTACAACCGGAAGCCCTAATATCGAAAGAAAAAAGTCTCATTTTCCCCTTTTTCTTTCGTTTGTTTTTCTCGCCGCTGATATTATATTTCTATTATATGCCACTTTTAAATACAACTTTGCCAAAGCATAGCCATTCATGAGGAACAAGTAACATATATCTTTGTGCATTATCTTTGAAAGTTTAAACGTAATAGATGACGTATAAGTCACCAATATTTTCTAGAACATAGACAGTTTCGTTTAAAGTCCAAGAGATATAAGAAGAAAATTATATGGTTGAGGAAGGTTTTGAAGGTTGTAAAGATGAGGCTATAGAGAAGCTAGGTTTGGGTTATTGTAGGTGATGATATTTATATTTATTTTATGATTAATGTAATATGTTAAGAAGGTGGAAGACATTGAATCTCATCAGAGTAAGAACACTTAATATATATAGGTTTATTCTATTTCATCCGGTGATTACAAAATGAATGATTTGCGAGGATTCCGTATGTTGTACCCTCAAGAGACGGAAATAAACCTCCCATATCAGTTTTGTTGTATTCACAGTATATATTAATTATATAAAGATACATTAATGTGTTGAATGGTTGAACATTGATGTTGATTTGTAAGATATGTTACATGATATTTGTTCCATCATGTTTTACAATGTTGGCAAAATGATGCCTCTCGTATATATAACTGATATGCCATTTATATGTTGTAAATGTAATTGTATTGTATTTTGTTTTTTTATCCATAATATCCATAATATGGAAAATAAATAATTGAAATGAAATGAAATGAAAATAATGATACCTTTGAATTAGGGTAGGTAATGATTACATCTCATTGTAGCGTTTCCCTTTTGACTTGTGTATAACTTTTGAATTCTTTTGAATGACACCTATCCTTGGCGTTGAAATTATTGGGTAGAACATGAGTTGTGATAACAAAATAATGAAGACTTTGAGAGAAGACGTCCAGGTGAATTTCAGACTTAAGCATATGAACATCCATAAATTGGTTGTACTGGGTACAGAGTTTCAGAATCTATAGTGATTGCGATGAGAATTAATATTTTCAAAATTAAAAAAAAAAATCACAATGGACGAGGATGATTACGTAGCAGTTTCACATGCACGATTGGATGCTAAAGGAAGCAGACCAATTTGATGAAGAAAGCTTACATTAACACAAGTGAAGTTGTTAAGCAAGTCCATGGTATGGTAATGGAATTACATTACTTCATAACATCACTGAGATATGTGAGCCTCCTATGTCATCATCTTTGCTCAGTGAAATTTATTGTGGGTTTTTCAGAGTATTGGCTTATCTGCTCAAGGACCACAATAGGTTCCACAAATCTACACATGGCACTATCGATTTATGTACTACATGAAGTGAAAGTGTGACATCTTCTGGAATTCCCCTTGATGGAAAATACATGTAGGTTGTAGGGATACTTCTTACAGCATTGAGAGCACATCCCAATCGGAAAGTTGTAAAAGCAAAGACTCCAAGTTTGCACACGTCTTTGTAACCGATGTGACCCAGTAGTGACAATAGAAGCTCGCTGTGTGCCGTTTGTTTGATTTTAGGCCAACTGATTTCATGTAGGTCCATACCATATGTCACCATGAACACGAATGAGGTATCCCTATCAATACTAAAGACTCTCAGAGCTTTTGTGGCCGAGAGGGTTTGTGTGCGCGCGTGCGTGTTTGTACGTGTGTGTGTGTTGGGGGGGGGGGGGGGGCGGGGGGGGGGAGGATGTCGTCCTGTTATAGACTTACTACCTGTGACATGCGATATACCAAGCTGTAGCGGTAAACATACGTCTTTTTTCCACTCTCTTTCTCTTCTCATTGTTGGGGAAAACCACATGCTCCACGAAGGCCTCTCCCCCCCCCCCCCCCCAAAAAAAAAAAAAACGGCTGCAAGTCACGAGTGACCTTCCCTATTCCAATGCCCCGTTGCTTAAAGCAAGCGTGATACCATGACAACGTTGTAAGTATGAACCCGATCACGCCAAGCGTAGATACGTGAGCGAAAAAACCCCTACAAAATAATGTTACACACTGAACTTGTAAAACGTAAAAGGTGATGGTGTGCTTATGCAAGCCCTCTGTCTTTCCTTTTCTCAGTTGCATAAACATAATATTATGGTTCAGTAGTCTCAGCACATTAGAGTACATTCAATAGTTCTGATAATCATTACTATAGGGTATGATAACAACAACAACAAAACAGGGTAGTCAATAATATTTGTTACACCATCATTTACTGGTATCACTGTGGACGAAATATCGAGTTGTCAATAATAATTGTCTTAATGTACCACCCTTACCGTAGATTGGGGAATATCATCTTCATAAATTGTCGGTCCGTGCTAACTGTAACGCTCTTTTGTTTGTGATTGCCACAACCAAAATAATGTTCCTCGTAAGTTTGCACGGTCCAACAAAATTTGATATAGGCCTATTTGCAGACACTCCATGTTGACAGGATAGGACGTCCCTGAAACATTGCGCGAATCCTTTTGCGGAAGAAGATATACCCGAAGAGATAATACTCTCATTATTGTTTACACCTTGACACACATACATTATACATTGAATAGAAAGAAAAAAAAACATTCCTGACCATTGCTAATACCGTCATATCTATTGCACTAGAAATCAACGCCAGTGCAATGACTGACATCTAACACCGACGAGCTATTTTCAGTTGCTGGGAATCCCCACTTTGCGCATGCGTACTACCAGCGCCGACCCTGGCTCTACCAGGGAATATGACCATTGTGTTTACTACGTGCAGTTGGGCCTAGACTTCGCAGTACAACTCGATCACGCATGTATCGCACACCGCCAACATGAGAGATTATACATACTCAGTAATCCTGGGGACTCATGGATCACTCGAACACAGTTTACGCGGCAACATCGCACAAGTGTATAGTAGCCTGTACTCGGGTATTTTGCTTGAGGTGCCCCAACTTTTTCGAGACGGCCAATGAAAATTGATTGTGCAGCATGCTTCAGTAGCTCTTTGTAGGTATAGTCCAGTCAAAATATGAAATGACCCACAACTAATTGCAACAGAAACGATTCCACTTGCATTTTACCCGGAAGAGCTATCAAAATAACATATTAAAAGTTCCCTAAAATTCGAGTGGTGGATCAGTGTCTAATTTGCATAAATTCAAAATGGCCGCCATACAACCTATTTATGCCTATATCTGGGGATATATAACCCACAAAAAGTAAATTCCGGTGTCTAATCCTATGTTTTTTAGGTCAAGGAATACAATTATGTTATGTATAGCAACTTTCAAACATCCTTTTATATATTTTTAGCATATATTTGCATATAATTACATGCAAAATGGCCGCCATATTGCCTGCGCAAGCCCGTATCTTCGTATATCATTAATGTAGTACACTCAGGAATAAGTCGCTATATATCTGGACATAAAACCCGCAGAAAATAGATTCTGGTGTCTAAACCTATAGCTGTTTTTAGGTCAGGGAATACAATTATGATATAAGCAGTAACTTTCAAACTTCCCTTTATACAGTTTTTGCATATGAGTATATGAATATAAGAACGACCCAAGCCCAATTTTTGGCCAAATTCAGTTTGACATGGGAAATTGTAGCTTATGCATGCACTCATCTTGTGTGTAAATGATAAATCCTAATTACCCCCGGAAGTGCCTGAAATGAATGAGTTAAATCTTATATTAATGTAAGAATGAAGGACTTGGGTCATTCTTACATTCATATAATAGCGCCCTCTCTCATCCTTCTCCCATCTCTATAGCAGAATATCATGTATATGAATCAAAGAACGACCCAAGTCCATATGAATCAAAGAACGACCAAAGTCCACCACACAAAATGGCCTCTACACAATTAATGTAAATGTTAATTGTCATAATAATGTATGTTCTAATTTGTATCTACAATGTTGCCTTCCCATCACAGTTAAATAGAATATTATTGGACAAATAAAAAAGATATGAAGTTTTTTTTAGTTTACTCGAAATGATCTTCCATGGACTTGGGTCGTTCTTATATTCATATACTCATATATTTGCATTCAATTAAATGCAAAATGACCGCCGTAGTGCCACTACAGGCTTATATTTCTATCTGTAAAAGGTACCTAGTGATGGTGTCTGTGGTCTTAATTTTACTGCTGAGAATCACTGATGTAGAATACGTTCCACTCAGGAATAATTACCTATATCTCACTAAAAATTTGCATATATTTATACATAAATCTATTCAAATCACTACCGTGAATATGATTTCAGATATACGAATACAAGCTGCAGAACGTTAATTGTACTGTAATGTCTCATCGAAGATATCAAGGGAAAATTGTTATAATACCATTTAAAACCTTGATGATTATCCTACTCCTAGTGTGTATATTCTTGCATTTATCAAAAGTATTGTATTACATTGTACTCACATTTTCTTGAGATACAGCCTCAAAACAGAAAACAACTGTAAGTAGCATCGAATAGAACATATCTTTATTTAACTGTAAATTCAACTTATCTTCCAAAGTGTGCTCAATAGGTACACAAATATTAAAGTCTGAAATTATGTAGTAGGAATCGTTAAAATATTTCATGATTGCATGATATTTAATGTATTATGTTTTGTAATTTGCCCTCATGTTTACTGCTTATTACTTGTGTCTATGTTGCAATTCTTTATTTCTTCTCTCTTATTTTTTGCCAAAGGGGGGGGGGGGGGCATATCATCAAGTTCATGATTATCCATAAGCTACTCTACAAAAGTTTCATGAGTTTGGACATATCTCATATAGCTTTCAAAGTGTGCTTACGGTACACAAAGATTGGTCTTAAATCATTTAGCAGGGGTTTTTTTTTTTTTTTTCAAACATCTTTTTTCTTACCTGCGATGATTTACATCCATGTTTAGTTGATACTTGTGTCCTTTGTTGCAAAACTTTTGGTAAAGGCATGTTTATCAATGAGCAACACATGACTGTGATAATTTGTATGGAAGTGGATTTTGTCATATTCTTGCACGGTTTCACCCAGTGACTCACTGAAAATGTAAAACATTGTGATTTACAGCAAGATACAAAGAAAAAGAAAAAAAAAGGAAATGCCTTAAAGGAGACCTCCGGATGACTTTCAGATTTTTACATTTGAACAACTATAAATTAGTTATACAGAGGACAGAGTTTCAGAATTTATGATAACTGGGTTGAAGAATAAGAATATTTTCAAAATTTAGAACAAATTGAAATGAACAAGGATGATGACATGGAAGAGTAACCATAAGAATGCTTTAATTGGGGCTCAAGGAAGCAGAACAAAAGAAGAAGGCATGCATAGATTATACACAGGTGAACTCGCAAGCAAGTGGTATTGTAATGGAATTACACTGCTACATTTCTGAAATATGTGAACCTCCAATGTCATCATCCTTGTTCAGTGTAATTTATTTAAGGTCTTTCAAAGTATTGTTTCTCTGATCAAGAACCACAATAAATTCCACAAATCTATACATGGAGTTGTCGATTTATGTACTACATGATGTGAAATTATGAAAATCATCTGGAATGTCCCTTTAACATTTCTATTACTAGTACTCTGGATTCATCAGTCGATCAATACAAACAGCATCCTTCTCATTGGCTTCAAGCTCATACAACACATATAAATTCTTATAAGTCTTACTTTTACCATTTTTCGTGTTGTATCTGCAGCTTCATTAAAAGAAATGTTTCCTATTGCATTGAGGCTTCGCACTAATAACATTTTCACCAACACACAGTTGTTGTTTTTTAGAAATGCGAGCAGCATGAAGGCTGAATTCAATTTTGCTGGCGAAAAAGCAGTCTTAAGTCAGATAAAAAAGAAAATACATAACATCATTTTCTGTTCCTAACCCTTCCAAAAGGTCCCTTCCCTCCACCTCGGTAGCAGCTTTTCTTCAAGTTAAACAGTGGAAGGGAAATGACATACAATCATTGGAATTGGGACGATTTGAGGAAGATGTTTAATCAAAAAATCAAATATGCTCACTACAGACAAAGCTGCAGCTATTAAGGAACTCCTGAAGAAAGTCTGATGCAACTGCAAGACAGGATGTTAGCAACTGGAGTGTATAGTTGCAGGGCAAGCAGATTTGACTGCACACAACCCATACCAGTGTCAGATGCGGGCCATTATATATCAGACACTTGTAATGTTGTATTTCTAAAATATGTGAGGAGTGAGATTATGCTGTTCTATTGGTGACTAGGAATAAGAAGCATTCTCGAAAGACATCGACACAGTTTGCAACAAACGTGAGACTTACCACGCTTCAGTATGAAATGGAGCCGAGATCCTGTTTGCTTTAAATTAATCAACTGCAATTTCACACCATCCTAGTCCAGAATTTGTGGTAAACACATAAAACACTGTGAGTGTAAGCTATACTCGTTTTTCACTTTTATCATTGATCTCTATTTTGAGAGATCACATTACATACCTTAGTATCTGTATTATCACAAGCTAGAAAATGAAAATAATGTACAGGAAACGAAAGAAAGTTTTCTTGAAATCAAGTGACTTTGATCCATTAGATTTTAAACTCATCTTAGCCAAAGGTTCAAGACAGCAAAAAAGGTTCAAGCTAATATTGCAAATATCCATCATTTATATTCTACTGTCCGGTCGTCGGTCATGCATACATTTTCAAAAACCATTTCCAGGTTCTCTTCAAAAAACCCATGTAATGACAGATTTTCAACAAACTAGGCAAGTAGCATCCCAAGGATGATAGACTTTCAAGGTGTTCAAATAGACACCATGTCCAAAAGGTCCCAGAACCCCGAAATTAGGAATCTATTATAAAAAAAAACTCCCCTCACACACATACACCCTCACACACACACACACACACACACACACACACACACAAAAGTAGAACCAAGTGTAACAGAGCTAGGTATAATGTACAAAGTTGAGTATCTTGGAGATTGCAAATAGATTTAAGTTTACTTTCGCAGTTTAACTTGTTTTCGAAATATTACACATTGTATATATATATATATATATATATATATATATATATATATATGTATGTATATATATGATACTTGTAATCCATGTGTTGGTACCAGTACAGAAAAGATGACGAATTAGGGTGGTAATGCATTTCAATCCAGCAGTGCTATTTAGTCAGACCAAATTTTCGACGAAAACATTCGTCTTTCTTCACAATTGTCATTGTCGATCCTGAGGAAGACGAATGTATCCGTCGAAAATTTGGTCTGAATAAATAGCACTGTTGAACTGAAATGCATTACCACCATACTTCGTCATCTATTATATATATATATATATATATATATATATATATATATATATATATACCCCACCCCCCCCCCCCCTCCATCCCAGGCCACAGGATGCCCAAAGGCACCTTAAATATTACCTATAGGTGCGGACGCCTTGGGGCTGGGACCAAATTATTGGGGGCCACTTTTGATTTTTGATCCTCTTTTTGAAAACATGGTCAAATTTTCAACAGGTGCATTTATTGCTGGTGTCATGAATATATGAACATCATGCCTCCCTGGACCATGGAGGTCCCTAAAAGCTTGTAGATATGGCCCTAGAGGTTCCCCAAGTCTTCCAATTTCCTCTCTCCCAAGTAATAGTCTGTAAGAATGGATGGAAGGTGAACTTGAGATACTCAGTGAGGGCTGGACCCCTGGGTCTTTTATTCAGAAAGTGAGTGAGTGACATGGTACCCTGATATGACAAGAACATTCTCTAAACAAATGTCCAAACTCATGAAACTTTTGTAGAGTAGCTTATGGATATAAGCTACTCCTAATTTGAATAGATTTATGTAAAAATATATGCAAAATTTTAGTGAAATATAGGTAATTATTCCTGATTGGAACGTTTTCTACAACAGTGACTTTCAGCAGTAAAATTAAGACTATAGACACCACCACTGGGTACCTTTTACAGATAGAGATATAAGCCTGTAGAGGAATTATGGCGGCAATTTTGCATTTATTAAATGCAAATATATGCAAAAAATGTATAAGGGGAAGCTTGAAAGTTACTGCTAATATCATAATTGTATTCCCTGACCTAAAAAAAACATAAGTTTAGATACCAGAATATATATATATATATTTTTGTGGGTTTTATGTCCAGATATATAGCGACTTAATCCTGAGTGTACTTCATTAATGGTATACGAAGATACGGGCTTGCACAGGCAATATGGCGGCCATTTTGCATATAATTATATGCAAATATATGCAAAAACTATATAAAGGGATGCTTGAAAGTTGCTACAGATAACATAATTGTATTCCTTGACCTAAAAAACATAGGTTTAGAAACCGGAATTTACTTTCCATTGGTTACGTATCCCGAGATATAGGCATAAACAGGTTGTATGGCGGCCATTTTGAACTTATGCAAATTAGACACTGATCCACCACTCGAATTTTAGGGAACTTTTAATACGTTATTTTAATCATCATCATCATCTCGTGGCATCACACAACCATTTCCCAATGTCTAGCGCATGCAAGAGCCACGTCATTCGCCACTGCCAGGTCCCTCTCGGTACAAGGTTGTAACATTGCATTGCAGCTCAGAAGATGAGGCATAGTCTGGCTGCCCTGCCCACACTCACACTCTGCAGAGCTATCAGTGTACCCCCACTTCAGCATGTTTGCCTTGCACTTCCCCATGCGCGATCTTAATCTGTTCAAACTACGCCAGGTGATCCATGACTGTTTGGAACCTGCAGGGAGTGACTCGGTTGGATTGATTTGCATGTGATTGTCGTATCCAGATTCCCTTAATCTGTCATCCCACAGTTTCATACGTTCTGTTGATACATTGCTTTCTAAGGGGGAGACAGTGGCCAGGAAGCTTCTGCGTGATTTCAAGCGTTGTGGTATCACAGCATGGCCAAAAAGGGGATGTCTTTCGTCTTCCATCTGCCTGAGGCGTTCCTTTTTGCTTGCAACCGCCCTTCTTACATCAGGGGGGGCGATTCCGGAGAGAATGTAGATGTCGTCAGTCTTGGTAGGCTTCATGCAGCCAGTGATACAGCGGCAGCTTGTGTTCAGCACTGGGTCGATCTTCTTCGCATGAGCTGAACGCTCCCACACTGCGCAAGCATACTCAGCAGCAGAGAAGCAGAGAGCCAAAGCTGTTGACCTGATGGTTGTTGGATTTGCTCCCCACAATGATGTGCTCAGCTTGCGAAGTAGGGTATTCCTGGCGCTCACCTTCCCTTTCAACTTCATGACATGCGATTTGAAGGTTAGGGAACGATCAAGGGTGACGCCAAGATACACTGGGTTGTCACAGTGTTCTAGGACTGTACCATTCCATGAGATCTTTAGTTTCCGGTTTGAGTGCATGTTCTTCAAATGGAAGGCGCACACCTGTGTCTTAGATGGATTTGCTCTCAGGTGATTTGCGTTATAATAGGAGGACAGGTTGTCAAGTGCCTCAGTCAAAGTAGTTTCCGCTTCAGGAAAGTCCACAGTCTGGGTGGTGATGCACAAATCGTCTGCGTAGATAAAGCTCCTGGTGTTGTGGTGAATAGGCTGGTCATTCACGTAGATGTTGAACAAGATGGGTGCCAAAACACTCCCTTGAGGTAGCCCATTCTTCTGCTTACGCCAGCGACTTCTCTTTCCTGACAGCTCAACATGAAAGCGTCGGTTTTGGATCAAACACTCCACCATTCTGGTTAGGTGTGAGTTCCGAGTCATGGCAAGTACTTTATGTAGGAGTCGACGGTGGTTTACAGTGTCGTAAGCTGCTGACAGATCAACAAATACAGCTCCTGTAATGATGCCTTTTTGGAAGCCATCCTCGATGTGTTGGGTAAGATTCAGGAGTTGTCCCACACACGACTTTCCAGGTCTAAACCCTGCCTGCTCCTTGATGAGAGATGGTTCTACTACATCTACGAGGCGGGTCAAGATGAGGCGCTCAAATAGCTTGTACGTATGGCAAAGAAGTGATATCGGCCTGTAGCTCTTTGCTGCAGCGGCATCTTTCCCAGGCTTCAGAAGGGCGATGACACGGGCACGGCGCCAAATCTTTGGTATATAGCACCTCTCCATGCAGTTGTTATACATAGACAGCAACCAATGTTTCGAGGCTGGACCCAGGTTCTTGATCTGCTCGGTCATGATGTCATCCAGGCCAGCAGCTTTCCCAGCTTTGGCTGTGCAGATAGCGGCATCAAGTTCTCCCATCGTAAATGGTCTACAGAGCTCCTCATTGGCTTCAGGATATCCAGCAGGTTTGTGTCGCTTTTCTCTTGTTCCTGTCTTGCCATTGGGAAGGAGTTGGTGGGCTACTTGATCAGCCGTCGGTTGCGTTGTATGAAGTGTTGCGGCTCTCTTTGGATCCTTGTTGATACGTTTGAGAGTGGACCAGGCCTTCTTGCTGTTGTGCGTCGTGTCAACAGATTCAATCAGGTCTTGCCATGACTTTCGCCGGTCCGCTGAGATGGCAGCAGAAAGCCCTTCCCCCGCAGCGATGGTTTCAGCTGAGAAAGGGTCCGTTTCGAACTTCTCCCTGTATGACGCATAGAGGGCAGCAGAATCTTGGGAAAGACCAGGGACGTATTCTGTGCGGCATCCACGAGGAATGTGTCTTCTCGACGACGCCTTTACCTTGTCAACAAACTGTTCGTACATCTCAGGTATGGGCTCCAAATCCCCGATGGACTTGTCGAGGTCCTCAGCAAAGCCTTTCCAATCAGCTTTCTTGAAGTTGAAGCGCCTTCTCATGGGTGTTATCTCGGGTTGAACTACTGCTTGGAGTAGCAGCCCTACAGGGCGGTGCTGAGACTTGGGAATTGGGTCTAGGACTAGTTTGGTGCTCATAGGTGCAAGGTTGGAGCTGACAAGGATGAGATCTGGGTTGTATCCTCTTCTCCATCGGCCGCTGTTAAAGGAAGGAGGGAGCTTGGAATCATGGATGAGATGGAGGTTGTTCAGGTCCATCCAGTCTTCTAAGAGTTCACCATTCTCATCTGTGTCTTGGTAGCCCCAACGTGAGCTGTGGCAGTTAAAGTCTCCGATTAAGATTTCATTTCTGTGTTGGCCAACCAACCCAGGGGGAAGCTGGAACACCTGCATGGGTGGTTTATACACTGAAGTGACAGAAACATCATCAAGGATGAGTGTAATGACTTCGATATTGTTCTCTGCGTATACAGCAGTAGAGCGGATATGGGTGCCTGTCTTAACGAAGATAGCACTCCCATATTTATCATGGGGCCTTTCGGCAACCAGTTTCATCCCAGGAACTCGAGGCCGGTTGTCATCTTGGCCGCGGTGGGTCTCTTGTAAACAGAGTACTTGGCACTGCTTCTGGACACATATATCACCAAGAAGTTCCTGCTTGACTGTTGAAGTTCCCTCAACGTTGAAGGACAGGACTGACATCACGGGTCCTGAAAAGGACCTCCTGTCTTGCATTTCTATAGAGTCTTCGTTTAATGACATGACTTCTAATTGAAAGTTCAAGTAGCAATTGTTAATGAAATGGTGAAATGGTGAAATGGTGAAATGGTGAAATGGGGTTATTTTAATAGCTCTTCCGGGTCAAATGCAAGTGGAATCGTTTCTGTTGCAATTAGTTGTGGGTTAACCCACTTTTTGTCGTATTTTGACTGGACTAGTAATGGGGATTGGGACCCCATCACTTGATAGAGAGGCAGTGTTTTGAAGCAAGACTACAGATTCGACATGTACTTTGTTGAGGATGAGTCCAGCCATGTGTAACGTTTAGTAAAGTTGTCGGACCTTGAAGGACGATATTCAGCAGTGGAGAGTAAATCACCAAAAAATCTGCTGCTATTCGCGACATGCTGCGTTAGTTCTCAAAGCGGCTGATAAACTTCCGAACAAACATTGTTAGTGCACGAGACTGATCAATGTAAATAGAAACAGCTACAGCAAAACAAAACAGTGATATTTCAATTTTGGAATCGTCACTTAATCGTAAACAATGGAAAAGGTTGTGATCGCGATGATTGTTACATGATATTGCCAATAGTTTTTGTGTGGCAGTGTTCACTGTACATATCAAAATAGATATTTGTGACCTTGCACCTCAAAACAAACAAAAAGTCGCCAGACATGAATTTTTAGTGTAGACCATATTCTGAAAGAGCAGACTTTAAGCTTTAAAATGATGTATAACTCAAATCAAATGGACTCTCCTAATCTATCTAAATATTGGAAAGAAAGCACATCAGGAAAGTGTGAACTGAGAAAAGAGGCTCTGAAGTACATGTACAGTGTCTATTCAAGCGCTTAATCTTTACCAAACCGTGCCGGCTGTGCGATGAATGGGACAAAAAACAGGAAGTTAACCACCAGAGTAACAACAATGAAGGGATTATCAGATTAAACTGAAATTAAGCATGCCTCATTAACACATTCTGTCCATAATTAATGCCAACTTTCAAAGCAGTAGCACTATCCTTCCAAAAGTTATTAGAGTTGAAAATGAAGAGTGTGGACAAGGTTTTTCAGAAATGAAAAAGGGATTCTAAAGACACACGTAATCACACTATTCTACCAAAAATGTTCGAGATAAACTGCTAAAAAAACACACTTTTCTGCCCGTTTAATGATACCAAATTTTAGCATAATGTAAAAGAAGACCCGCTCTTTCAGAAAATATGAAAAAGTCAAGTTCGGCTACTCTCTAAAAAAAATCGAATGAAAATATTCACTCTTAAAGGAGTGAATACAAAAAAGAGTGAATTTAGAGTGAAATTGGAGTGAATTTTGAGTGAAAATGTTCATTTTCACTCATTTTGGAGTGACCTCAAGGATCACTCCAAAATTTTGGAGTGATCCTTGACGTCACTCTAAAACGAGTGAAAATGAACATTTTCACTCAAAATTCACTCCAATTTCACTCTAAATTCACTCTTTTTTTGTATTCACTCCTTTAAGAGTGAATATTTTCACTCGATTTTTTTAGAGAGTAGGTTGACCCATTTCACTTATTTTCAGTCCTCACGCAAAATCAGTGTGTGCGACTTTATGTTCGTTTTGAGGTGCACGGTCACATTTTGAAAACTCAGGTGTAATATATAATATTGATTGTGACGATGATGATATGTATGTATATGTAAGATTTGTAAGATTTTATTGACTCTATCGACCCCCTCTCGGGGTATGAGAGTACAAACATATTTACAATATATGAATATGAATATATATATATATATATATATATATATATATATATATATATATATTGTGATTGTATTTACCCAAAGTATCCCCTTGAGTGTTTTACACTCACATCATCAAAACCTAGGTATGGTTTGGGAGGCCATTTATGAATACTTGACCATAAACTTAGGTTACAACATTGATTATGGTCTCCATTTTTATTATATTCCGGGAAACCTCTTCACTATAGCCCTACCGCTCTACTAGAGGGCCCTGTCATTATTACTACCCTAGGCGTTGCCAGCTATCCTCTCATATGGGTGCACGTCACGAGTTCGACACCTACCATGCCTACGAGACATCCAACCCAAGAGCTAGACACTATAGGCAAATAAGGCCCATGAGTCCGATACTAGGGAAACAATTTAAGGCCCCCGAGTCCGACACTAGACCAAAAACGTCCATGAGTCCGACACTAGGTAAACAAGTACATCATGGGGCTTAATGTAGGCCTACTCAGTGTTGGTCTTGTGGGCCTTTTTGCCTAGTGTCGGACTCGTGGGCCTTGCTTGCCTATCTGTCATAGTGTCGGATTCATTGGCCTTTTTTGCCTACTGTCGAGCTCATGGGCTCTATGACTCGTGGGCTCTACGACTCGTGGATCAGTTTTCAATATCTAGCCGTATGATTTGTGGATGTCGGGCTCGTGGGATGATCCCATTTATACACCAGGGGCCCGTTGCATAAAAGTGACAATTATGGTAACTTTGCCATCCAATGGTAACTTCCATGGAATTCTTGATTTTGATTGGCTGTCGAGTATTGTTACCATGGTAGTTACCATTGGATGGCAAAGTTACCATAATTGCAACTTTTACGCAACGGGCCCCAGGTTAGAGAGGGACATCGCGGGTTGAAAAAGAAAAAGAAAATCTCTTCCAAGGACAATAAGTACTCGGCAGGACTGAACTTGGGACCTCCGTTTCAAAGTTTAATGTCTTATTCAGTATTTTATACATGTAGAGTGCCCCCAGGTTTACATTATGGAGATCTGCGTTTACATTATGTATGTACGGCTATACTGGATCCCTGAAGGAGTTCAAACGGATAGTGACGGAGTTAAAACGATAGACATAACAAACTTGCTTATTATGAAAGGGGGAATCCAGTCCAACTATAAGTTAGTCCGATAAGAAAGAGTAAAATATTACGAGTTCAACGTTAAAATTTTGATCGAAATTGGGTGAAAAAGGAGGAAGAATTTTTCAGGAAACATTTCTTGAACAGTCAATGTGAATATTCAAATGGAAAATTGAGCATGTTAATTATCATCCCTTCACAACTTGCCATATACTAGTAGTTTGTACATAAGATTTTGACATTTCCAGTTTTCCATTCAAACGCAATTATGCCCGAGGCTCAAATCCTAGTATATCTAACTGATCGCTATCACTATTCTCAAACTGGATGTTTAAGACTTCTGGATGTTTAAAACTCTAAAACTGGATGTTTAAGACTCTCAAACATCATGTTTAAGACTTCAGTGACAGAAACATGAATTTTCGTATTTTCTTTTACACGATCAATGGAAAATTGTGAGGTTATGACATTATTAGTTCACTCATTTGCACATTCATGTCCACTGTACAAGAATTGTTTTGCAGAAATTAGCAAAACTTCAAAATGTCGTAACTTCCTGACTTTTCATCCGATTTCAGTCAAATTTTTACCGTTGAACTCGTAAGATTTTACTCTTTTTTTATCAGACTGTAACTTATTTTGCATAACTTGCATGTTCCCTCGCCATGTCTTTTGTTAGTCACAGTTATGCCGAGTCGAAAGGAAGGTGCATTCCAATGTCTTTTGTTAAACATTTCAGCACTTTAGCAATGATTGACAGATGATGTCATCTCAAGAATATGAATATTGATTGGTTTGGAAGGATTTTGTGTGGGCGTTCCCAAGTAATCTGAAGAAAAATAGAAGAAAAAATCATTAAAAATATATGGAATGTTTCTAGATATTCGTTTCACCGCAAAAGTGATGTTCAGGGTATCATAAATCAACACAAATCAACATGCATTTGGATTTTAGGGCCCCTTTAAAAAGACAATGTTTATGCATAGTTTCACGGTCAATCAACTGCCTTAATGTAAAATGATCTTTTATTTTTGTTCCTATCTCCAACATTGATTCCTACCCGCCTGGGCCAGACGTCTCGAATTTTCTACCGGACCGCCATAAACAATATAAAAAATGTAAACTTGTTTAAAAATCAGCTTTATTCAAATATATACGTATGGTGAGTTTGAGTTTGAATGTATTAACAACAAAACATATTTACATTAGAATATGAATACATAAGGTGCATATTTGCATAAGCACATGAGTATGATAGTAATATTATCATACTCGTGTGCTTATGCAAATATGTATAAATCCTTGTTTACTGTATTCATATCATGAAAAAAATAAACAAAGATTTATGTACAGGAATAAGTACATGCATACAGAATAATAATAAATATGTACCGTGATTGTTTAGAAAAAAAAAGTTGTTAAAAGGAGAACCAAAAGTTATCATGAGTGTTAGTCGATTAGACGATCAGACAATTATAGCATGTCGCTAATTATTCAATTACTTCTTAAATCAATTCAGTTCAATCAACTTTAATTTTGTAGTGTCCTCTCTTTACGCTCGTCATTTAAGAAAGGGTCCGAACTTCACGTATTCAACAAACATGACCGTAAAACACACATCCGATCACTATCACATACACACAATTCATCGCTTCACACAGCACCATGTATCACTGCACTTATTCCCCCCCCCCTCCACTCATTGAGTAATAACGTGATTATTTATTCACGTTGACGTAGTATATCCTAGGCCATTATCCTCGTATAAAGCGTAGGCTTATGATAGCGCGGCCCTCCTATCGCACATAATATTTGCATAATTTGTCTCATAAACCGCACGTACATGAAATTTTTACATTTTGACTATGCATGGAATGACACCTACTCTTCTTTTAATATTTATTCACTGTCATCACGGAACAAAGAAGGAAAAAAATTATTACTGCACTTGTTGGCATAACAGGGTGAAGATGTGTTATGACATACTTTTTTTAATCTTTTATCACCCTCTGTACAAATATATTTGTAAGATCGTACTTGCTGCTCTACATCTCAACCAGACTGTCAACAAACACGTCCGGATGTTTTCCGACATGTTTGTTGGCATTGAGATGAGGATATCTTATAATTATTAATTTGAACTTCCTGTGTACTTTGAACTAAGTACTCTGTTCACACACACACAAAAAAAAAAGATGCACGTTTTACAAAGTCTGTTTTTCAGTGGAACACTTTTTCCATGATCAACCGTGCAAAGTATGCATCTTTTATATGATTTAATCAATATATGTATATATTTTTATAATAAACTTTACGATTCATTACAAATTGTTAAAACAAAATTTAGTTTTCAATTCAATTCAGATCAATTTCAGTTCATCCTTATTCACCATCATTTCCAAAATGTAATAATAAAAAGAGACAACATAATGATAATTTACAAAGTAAAAGAAACCTCAAGGCCGTTACGGGCAATCCTTGCGTGCGACTTGCAAAGAACAATATTTACTAACCGGAGGTCCCCGTATAGATGAGCAGCACATGATAGTACGTAGTACGTATCTCACCCGTAGTCGCCCGGAGGTGCGCACGCAAATCTTTTTACCCGCAACGAAGTTTAGGTCCTGTCACACCTTTCCGGGCAAGCTACGCGGGCTTGTTGCGTGTAGGAATTTCCCAGCATAGCGGACAATTTCTGAGGGCGGACAAGGATTTGGGCGAGTCAGTGCATGTGTCTTACTTGCTGGACGCGTTCTACTTAAATTCTACTTGCAAGCATACTGTGTGTCCTGTGTACCAGTCGCGTGAGGGCTGACAACTCAGTGAAGGAATTCCTCTGAAGGAATGACAAAAGTCCCACGGAATGTCATTATCTTGGCTGCATACGGGGACTGCGAAGTACCTGCGTGGGAGTTGCCTGCGAAGTGCTGCTGCTTAGGGCCCCCTACTGGCGTTCTTCGTGGACCTCTCCGGGCATCCCCGCGACTCACCCGGTTAAATCGGACTTGCGTGCGCACCTCCTGGCAACTACAGGCGAGATACGCGCTAGGTACTGTCAAGTGCGGACCAACTGCGGAGAGTTCCGAGTAGCAAATTTGTTTCCCCGCAAGTCAAACCGCAAAACTTCCCCAGATACGGTATAACAAGGCCTTGAGCAAGCTCAAAACTTGTTCCGAGTGAGCCGTGGGGGTTCGCTCGCAGAGATACACGCAGAACACCAGTAGGAGACCCTTACCGGCAGCACCTCGCAGGCAACTCCAACGCAGGTACTTCTCAGTACCCGTAAGTCGCTCGTAACAGAAAATGGATCGGTTTCAAAGCTCCCACGCAGATCACACGGAATGCACGCCAGTATAGAAGCTAAGTAGCACGCGTCTAGTAGGTAAGAAACAAGTGCGAAACTTGCATACATTCTTGTTTGCCCACGGAATATCTCCTACGTGCTGGAAAATACCTCCTCGCCACAAGCCCGCTTAGCTTACCCGGAAAGGTGTGACACGGCCTTAAAAAAAGGGGAAGAGTATCGCGATGATGGGAGGCCCAATAATATCAGTGCTTATATAAGATAGGGGCCCCAGAAACATTAATGTTTAAAGGGTAATTCAGGTTCAGTTAAAATTTTGTCTGACAAGAAAGAGTAAAATTAGTAAGAGATAGTAAAAGTTAGTATAAAATAGTAAAAGAGTACACACACACAAATAAAGCTATACAATTATTTGTCAATTATTTGACAAGAAGTTATTATGGTTTTTTGTTTGTTTTTGTCTGTTTGTTTGTTTTGCAAAACAGTTCTCGAAAACATGAGTTTGCAACTAGGAGAGCTGGTGATGTCATCATCTCACAAATTTCTAAGGATCGTGTAGAAAAAAACCCCCAAAATTCATACTTTCTACGACAAATGTGTAAAACATGTTATTCCTAGCTGAAATGAAACTGATGATCAGTCAGAAATACTAGTATTCGAGACTGGGGCTCAATTGCTCCTGGATGAGAGAGAGAAAAAAAAATCACAGTTTTATGTACAAACAATATGGCAAGTAAGGTGATGAATACATAATCAGCTTACTTATTTTCATATTCGTATTGAGTGTTCAGGAACTGCTTTGTGAAAAATAGCAAAACTCCAAAATGTTGATGAATCATCATAGATTTTTCTGAGTTTTATCACTTTTTTCCTTTTGTTTTTATCAATTGTCTCTTTCTTTTCAGACTAACTATTAACTGGTCCGAAATTCCTCTTTAAATCACGAGTCTGAGAGATTAGACTTGAAACAGCCTCATGAAAGTAATAATAGTGGCGACGATAATTTATATCAATGAATAATGATGATAATGAATCTATGAACTTTCCCAGGGAAAGATCAGTTTGTGAAAGAATCTCTTGAATCTCTATAAAGTTGAAATGTGCTTTATGTCCTCTGGAAGAGAACTCCATATTCAGGGAATTTCTCGTGAAATGAAAACAGGAATATAGTTGTAGGAACCTTTTGGTTATTGTCGTACTAAATTTCTCTAAGGAGTATCGCACGAATGAATGGATTTGTTATTGAGAGAGGTAATTATAATTAAATATACACAATTGGCTGCGTCTATACATGAACATTTAGGAATTAAAAAGATATTAATACGGTTATTGTACAGTAGCTCAAAGTTGAGAAAACAGAGAAGATTGTTGTGTATGTGATTGGCAAATAATGAGAACTTGACAATATCAAACAAAGAATGATTTAACACCATGTATCGCCACATGCTGTTTTTATTTGCCAAGTAATTGGTATAAACCAATAAAAAACGAGCCCTCTCTGACCATAACAATTTACTTATATGGTAGTCATGGGTGGCTTGTAGAGAGATCCATATAAAGACACCAAAATAATAGAGGTGTTGTGAAATGTATGTTTTGTATCAAATTTATTAGATGGAAATAAACTATAATTGAACGGGAAAATGATTTTGTTTGGCGACTGATTTTCCGCCTCATTAACTTTTCTCTATTCATTTCTACTTTTTTAACCATGTAGAGAACTGGAATGCAGAAAATTTCATTAAAGATAGCTATGATTATGCTCGTTAAAGCTGTTACTGTATTCTACATTGGCAATCTCAGGTTTGAACTTTTTGATTCGAAATCACTTACCAGGTATATGAAATGTTAAAGACCATGCAATTTTCAAAGAAATTAAAAGTGTATATTGTATGAAAATCAGTTTTGAAATGGCTGAGACATCCATAAAACACAGACTTTCTAATAAAAAGTAGGATCTCCTTTTTATTTCGACTTCTTTGTTTTACTTTTGTTTTTGGATATCTCAGCCATTTCAAAACCGATTTTCATCAAATAACTTGGAATTCTTTTTAGTATTGTATTTCTTATAAATAGTTATTGTATGGTTTCTATATTATCTCGTAAAAAGTCAAAACCCGATTCCCCATCTAAACCAAAACTATACCATCTTTTTAATGGAGTATACGGTGCACATTGTATATGGCATGCCTTTAACAGATTTTGGTGGCAATTCTACCACTGCTAAGTTTCGCTTGGTATACTATACCCATCAAACTTGTCTGCATTTCTCCGGCGGCGTAAAATATCCCGTAGGACATACAATGCTTATTCCAATGTATTCAGTGTTGCTATTCTCTCTCTCTCCCTCTCTCTCTCTCACACACATACACACACACACACACCCTCACACACACTATCTCCTCTCTTTCAGTGTGTGTGTGCGTGTGTGTGTGTGTGTTAGAACACATGAATGAAAAAACATAAAAGCAGTACGCCCTGCATGGGTATACCACTAGTGCACGTACTGTATCATCTAATTTTAGCATTTTGTACTTGGCGATACGGTTAAGTGTGTGTTCTTTTTCTTACAGTGTAAAACGTTTTGTAGTTGTGTATTCGCGTGTGTGCATGTGTGTGACATTAATGTGTTGTTTTGTTTTGTATCTTTTTTTTTGTTCCACGTCTTTTTCTATCAGTCTATTTATTATTTATCTTATCAGGAATCTACAGAACACAGGGCACATTGTGTAATCGTTTATCAACGTAGGATACAACACGTTTGTTTTCGAGCTGCTCGTTCATTCTTTTAATACCTACCTATGTACTAACTAGTTTGTTATTATTGCACTGGGTGCACGACTATCTACAACTGCCTACGTAACTGTTGACAAGGAGGAGAAGTAGGCCCTAATTCTGTTTGATGAGCACATATTACATTCACCTGTATGTAATCTGGCGTGAAGTATTGGTCTACTCACGAGCGCTGACACATTATTGAAAATGTAAAGTGATAGACAAGCATTTGCCGTCAAACCAAGGTTGTCCGCCATTTATTGTTTATAATGTCGGACGAAAATGTAATATATATATATATATATATATATATATATATATACATGTATATATATATATAGATATATATATATATGTATTCACTGACATCAAAGGACTTAAGGACTTAACCACAACATGGCGGGGCGGTGCAAGGACAGTAAATCTATTGACAGCAAATTTATTTATTTATTATTTATTTATACGAGGGCTTTTCGCCAGAAAGCTTGATGATTAAAGGGGTGCTACCCAACACCAGCCACGTCTATATGTGCAAGATTTGCCGTCATATATATATATATATATATATATATTATATATATATATATATATATATATATATATATATATATATATTCGTACTTTATCAATATTGGTTTTGAGGGGTTTCTTTCTCCTCCATTTTCAACATTACGCAGTAAATAACTAAATCATTTATTTTTCCCCTAATAATTCATGGTGTTGATATGATATTTCGACATATTGAGAATATGTATTTTCATTTCCATATTATTGTTCTTTTCTCAAATGTTTGTACATTGCTACTCTTTGTTGAATATGAAATAAACAAAACTAAACGAACCTATATCATGACGATGATATTCTGGACCAGCTTATTTCAAATTTAATGTAGTCAGCTGCAGAGGTATGGGAGAACAATAATTGTTGAATCCTGATAATCAAGTGTTTTTAACACTTATTTTTGTTTTGTTTTGGGTTTTCTTTTTTTTTTCAAATACCTTTTTCCTCGTCAACTATGTATCCATGGAAAGGGAACAATGTGAAAGAACACAGATACGGTTGAAAGCATGTACATGGATACAACAATGTTCTTCCTTGGTAGCTATCCGTTTATTATTTTGTTACGAAAGCTTATGTTCACTATTTACAAATCGTGCTCAACAGCAGACACAATCATGGATCGAAACTAGAAAAGCACTAACAAGTAGCATAAACAGTATTAACATGAACGACAATAAAGCTTATATCCAGAATCGAACACTGCCATTTTTCATCAAACCGTGAGTGTCATATCACAGTTGATGCGTATATTTATACAATACAGTTGATGACACGATCTTGACTTATTTAAAAAAAAAAGTTGTGATTTAAAAAAAAAGAGAGAAAAATGAGATTCAGATACCTAAAATGACAAGATATGGTCACTGATTTTCATTCTTTATACTGTCTCTTTCCATTGCAATATTCCCATCTAAATACAATATCGATAACACATACTCGCGCTTCCATCGTCATAACCCTTTATAGATTTAATACATGCTTTACCAGGTTCCGATTACTGGTGGATTAATGTGGTACGCATGAACACACATACATACATACATACATACATACACGCACACACACACACACACACACAAACTCAATTTCTCTTTTTTCGGATCCTATTATCTTTCTTTCCCTTTTACAATAAAATACCAAACATTCAGTCCATCACGTATCTTCCCCTGTAAGAGCCCCCCGAACAAATAGAAAAAAAAAGAAAAAAAAGTTTACTGACGCATTCAAATCCTTTTCAAACCTCTCAATAATGTTCATCCACGCCATCTCCAGAACCTTTGCCTAATATAGTGAAAAAGGGTCTTCGCAAGGGCTATATTGTTTTTGGAATAAAGAGGGTTGCTAAAACTCTCTAGATAATCATTGCCATAGCCTAAAATCTGTAAAAAGTGGTTCACTCATCAATATCAAGTTCATAATTAATCTGCACAGTATCAACGCAACTGTTGTTTTTAAGTCTTCTGTATGGTTTCACGCTTCTATGATAAGTGGAAAACGAAAGAATGATAGACATAGAAAAGTATAAGTGCAGCGAAAAAATACTGACATACGTTATACTTTCATGTCTCCGAAAACTCGAATTTACATGGAGGAAGAATAACTCTGTCAAAAACTACTAAAACGCCTAAATTAACAAAGTGCAAAGTGAGATTTTCGTGAAGTTCAAATCATGAAAGAAAACACGTTCAGCATCAAAATTATACACAACTCATTGAAAGTGGTTATTCCTAAACAACCCGAAATAAATCATGGAAGACGGAACATGCAGGAATGCCACTTCTGACAAATTGGGCTTCGAAGATAAGGGTTTATCGGAGACACTGAGTCGTCCTTTTAGTGTGCATGGAACAGAAAGAAGATTTAAAACTTCATGGCAAACACTGTAATTGGATTGTCAGATTACCAAATACTTAGTACAATCGTAAATAATATTGTGTTCATTGTTATGGTGATTTATAAACACTATCACTGACTATATATAAGTAGTACTTTGTCATCAGGACAACTTGTGACGTAATGTCTTAAGATATTACAACTTTTTCTTTTTTACTTCCAATTTAGACAAAAGGGGATGACTCTATAAGAACAAAACTAAACAAACAAACAAATAAACAAACAAATCAGCCGAGATGCCCGGACAAACATACTGAAAATGGTTGTAAGTCTATGAATGGAACAACAGTAGAATAAATCGTCTAAATGTGATGCAAAATATTGCATAACGTTAAAAAACAAAATGAAGACGGCTGTTTGACATGAGGTAAGGAAGAAACGTAATGGAGGTTTAAAGACAAGAATAGGCCAGAGGGCTCCCTGTCTTTGATTAATTTAAAACAACAACAACCCTAAAATATCTTACACTGTAATGATAGTCCGCATTACGTGGGTGAAAGACGAGGTAATCCTGTTATTTCCCATATATACCTGTAGGACAGGAAAAAAGTATAATCCATGCACGACATGCGATATTTGCTGTCTCAAAAGAAGTCTTTTTGTTAAGCCTTTTCTCAAGAAATATCAAGATACCTTAAATATAGTGTCATATTTTAAAGTGAAAACATGCTTTATATTACCTTACATTCAGAAAAAGAGTTATATCCATTTTGGCAGCGTAATTTGCCAAAATCTCCGGAGCATTTAGTTTCCTTGCTCAACAAACAATGATATTCTACGTTGTACAATGTCAACATTTTTCCAAACTTTTTGGCAGCTTATTTCAAGATTTCTTTCTTTTTCATTGTCAAAATAATGTGTTTTGGTTTTCGTGATGACACATTATGATTTACGTCGTATATTGATCTACATTTTAAGATATCTGGCAATCAAGCATTGCTTACAGAGCAACACCATTATTTTCTTTCCATAAATACACAGTAACTTGAAAGGGCGTTCAACTTGTTTTTTTAATTGCTTTAGTACGAATGCGGCCGCACAATTGGTGTTCACATGAACCAACGTATCCATAACGTTTGTTTAATGAGTTCATATATCACTCAAGGATGCACAATATCGTATTTCGGTAATTTGATTATGTGATATTACCTGCATATTATGAAACTTATATATGAACTGACACAGCCATTCTTGATTTTAAGAGTAACACTTTAAAAAAAAACTTGATATCACTTCAATGGGCTACATTTTCAGAGAGCGATAGTACTTTTAGAATGTCACTCAGTATGGCGCCGCACCGGTTTTCACGGCATATTTAGAATTGTTAAAGTGACCGAAATGTTAGAGTTCTTCTTCAAATTAGCATAATATATAAAAGAAAAACTTCCAAATGACTTAAAGTCATGATATCAACATCGATATACGTTTCCTTCTTTGAATTAATGGGATCATTTTGGCCTAAGCGATCTTGAACAGGCCAAAATACGAGTTGTTGTAATGGAGATTCACTGTGCGGTTGGGGAAGGCCATGCGGATACTAACGGTAGAATTCGGATGGAGGTATACGACTCCCCCGATGTAGCAGGTGTTGATTCTGCGCTCTTCACTCGCGGGACTTTCGGCACACTTGAACAAGCTGACACCGTTGACAACAATTTCATGTCCTGTGTACCTCCCCTCGTCGTAGTACTGGATCTATATCATCAAATACAGATAAAAATAGGGGACTATATAAATTGTGAACATGATCGTGCTGGTGTAGCTTGCAAGAGAAGGCCTTCACGATCCTTGCTATACATTTCAGCTGAACATCGGCTCACAAGATTATTCATGGAAACATAACATGAGCTTACTTTTTGATACCTTTGATGTCAACTTTAAGGGTTGACCTGCTGGATGAGGTCATCTTTTGGTCTATTGTTAGAATCCATTGATCATTATATGACATAATACGAATAACCATTCCTTACATACAAAGGGAACATACAAACCTCAATGTACGGTACGAATGATGCCAGGGAGAGGGAAAGCTCGATTACATTTCATGTAAATATCTTCGCATGTTCGTACAAATACCACAATTGGCAAAAATATTTACAACGTTTGCAAGCTAGGTATTTGCCAGACGACTGAATAATGTTTCCTGATCTTTTGATCTCAGTTTCAGCATTATACATTCATGGAAGTTAAATCTCAATTAAAAAAGAGTCTTGAGCGTCTTTACCAGGGTGATTTATGGTACTTGCCATTTCGGTAGCCAAATTGGAACCCCTCGATTTTTCGGAATATCACAAATAAACTCGCCTGGCTGTAAACATAGTAAACTCCCGCCCGGCTGATTGTCACATTCCCGCGCATGTGCAGTCGAAACAAGTCCTTCATGGTATCGTCCCCTTCTAACCAGTTCGCGTAACGCCAGAAAGAAACCACAGACCCTACAGATCGATGAAGACACCAGAGAAAAACATGTCTTTAATATAATGGCGTCGATTATTCTCACCTGACTGTAGACGTAGTAAAAACCGCCGGTGTGAACGGTGACGTTGCCGTTTTGAAGAGTGAATTGTCTTCGCTGTCTAAATGGAATCAGGTTGTCAAATTGCCAGTATTCGACCCAAGAACCTATCAAGTTAAGAAGTTAAACAGAGGGAAACTAAGCGCTGTACCCGTATCGACTCTTCCAAGATATTAGGATGGATCACAAACTATAGAAATGTCAATATGATTATGGCAAGTGTGGGGCGTACTATAATACGTATATACACTTACTCGTACATATGAAACACTTTATCATGCATTGTTTACTTCTTGCATCTATTCTTTGAACAGGCAACATGATTACACCAATAGATACACAGGAAAGCCTCCAAACATCTCATAGATTTCCGCAAGCAGAAACCAAACACATTTTCCAATATTCTCTATGGTTAAATTTACGAAGCCTTGTCATACCTTTAATTGGCTAGATATGAGGCAGTTTCTCAAAAAATAGATTTCGTTGACTCAAGGAAATATAATCTATTGATGCTTGAGAAACTATTTATTCAGGTTCCCATAGGGTTGTATTCATGTAAATTACAGTAAAGAACGACTGAATAAATTAGAACAAATTTAAAGTCTAGTAAAAACAACTGTACAATTATCATTCCAATATCACATAACATTGTTGAACGCAATACAGACGCAATGTCATGTTGATAATGTTCTTGTGGTCATTTTGTGCAATCTAAAATGTGTAACATGAGATTGTAAATGTTCTGATATAAGCGACTAATTGGACAAGATTTACACCATCGTAAAATCGAGATATGTGTGATAATAATCATAAATACAGCATTTGTAAATCACCATCGATCTCGTGATCTATTCTTTAAACTTTTTTTTATTGATTATGTTGATCAAAATTAATCTTCAGTGGAAGGGCATTAAGGAAATATGGGGCTGCAGATGCATGATTTCTCTCTGACACTTGACATAATGTTATGAACTGTTATCGAATTACTACAGAGGAGCACCGATTTCTGCCAGGAACAAACTTTAAGACGCCATTTTTGTTTTATACTGTGGAGCCAGACAGCGCATTGTGAATAATAATTTTCGTTCAGTTTTCGGTTTTGTGCAGTCATCACAGGTCTAGCATAATTAGCTCCGAAGTGATCTGCATTTTTGTACTTCATTTCATAACGAAAAAAAAAAGAGAAAAAAATGTCTGCCAGTCAATTAGTAATTATTTTGCGAGGTTTATAGGACACCTTCATTTCATTTGATCTGCATTTTCAGCGGGGTGGAGCGTTGAAATTCCATAACTTTGTCGTTTGCGATCCAATCAGCAATGAATTCGTGACATTTTATATTTTATTAAACTTGGACATAGCCATTTTACTTCAGCATGCTGCTCATTCAAAATAAACTGGTTACTGGTATCAACGTGTGAAGAAAACGGCGAATGGAGTACAGTGTACAAAGTGACTGTAAACATCATTAATGGCACGTCAATATTTTATAACGTGATGGAAATATCAACTGTGGCCCCATGTACACGGAACAATATCGTCAAATGCGTATCTTTCTTCTGGCGTTGCACTGTAAATCCTATGAATAGCTTTGCAAAGAAAATTGGGACAGTGCAGGAACTCTCTGAACCATGGACCATACACTGTAAAAACATCGGTGTTAGATTTAACACCATGGGTGTTAAATCTAACACCGATCAAACTTCAATAGAGGACCACACCCACAGGTGTAGAAAATGCACTGTGATGGTGTTGAAAAGTGTTCACCTGACACTTCGTGGTGTTAATTTGACACCGTACCTGGTGTTATTTTGACACTGTACTGGTGTTAATTAAAAAATGACACCACATGGTGTTGATTTGATAATTGTTGGTGTTAATATCAATGGCTTAACACCCGTCCAGCTTCAATAAGAGACCACACCAGCTGGTGTTACTGGGGTGTAAATTTATTTTCACATTTTTTCAAAAATGTAGCATTTTAATGTAAAATTCTTGATCGTCTTGTTTAAATTAAATATCAACAAGAAGTGCAGTTACTAAGAAACTCTTCAAAAAAACTTATATTTGGAAATGACACCCGGAGGTGTTAATTTAACACCATAGATGAGCACCGAAAATTTAACACCAGCTCGGTGTTCACTATTTAACACCGGACTTTTTGCAGTGTAGAAAATCTCTAATGTCAAAGAGAGGGAGATATCGATTGCTATTTTGTTGTACAAATTCGTTTGTTCATATACTTATACATTAAAAAAATGCGAGAAATCTACTACAGACGACTGAATGAGGTCACGAAAAGCCTGACGTTCATTCATTAACTGAAAAACGTCGTGCTAATTTGACTAGTCATCCTTCGGTATAGGTGAAACAAGCCCCTCGGGTAGTTCTGGGCGGGTATACACCCCAGAGACGGTAATCCTTCCACGCGTGAATAATAATAATTTTCATAAAAAGAGCAGTTGATATGTAGAATCAGTATATAACACTGAATTTCGAAAACAAACCACCGATTGGCAAAAGAACATCGATTCCATCTTTCATTCGTTAAAAAAACAGGACTCGACATAAATGCATTTAACTGATTCCCAGCTCCACACATGTATACGTGACCCTGCACCACAAAACAAACAAAAAGCCGCCAGACATGAATTTTTAGTTAAGACCATGTTCTGAGAGAGCAGACTTTAAGCTTTAAAATGATGTATAATTCAAATCAAATGGACTCTCCTAACCTATCTAAATATTGGAAAGAAAGCGCAAACTCAGGAAAAGTGTGAACTGAGAAAAGAGGCTCTGACATTTGTCTGAAGTACAGTGTATATTCAAGCACTTAATCTTTACCAATCCGTGCTTTCTGTGCGATGAATGGGACAAAAAACAGGAAGTAAACCACCAGAGTAACTACAATGAAGGGATTATCAGATTGAACTGAAATCAAGCATGCCTCATTAACACATTCTGTCAAGAATCAATGCCAACTTTCAAAGCAGTAGCATTATCCTTTCAAAAGTTATTTGAGTTGAAAGTGAAGAGTGTGTACAAGGTTTTTCAAAAATGAAAAGGGGACTCTAAAGACACACCTAATCACACTATTTTACCAAAAAAGTTCGAGATAAACTGCTAAAAAAACACACTTTCCTGCCGTTTCATGATTCCAAATTTCAGTTTAATGTAAAAAAAGACTTGCTCTTTCAGAAAATATGAAAAAGTCAAGATTGGCTAGGATGACCCATTTCACGTATTTTCAGTCCTCATGAAAATCAGTGTGTGCGACTTTATGTTCGTTTTGAGGTGCACGGTCACATAATAGTAGCCTTCAAGGAAATAATAATTTCGATTATTTAGGATGGCTAGCTTCGATAAACTGGTAGACTTTCTGGCTATCTTGACCGCGCAAACTGCCCACGCATATGAAACACATGACTACAGAGGTCTGCGGTCACAGGCACAAGTTTCAATGAGTCAGTCATCATGCAGATTTCACTTTATAAAATTATCTTGAGATATAAAAGTTATAATTATATTATATATGTTATATTGCCACAGTGTAACCTAATAACCCTCAGTGTATCATTACTCATTATTACCATATAAACAGAACCAATGGAATCCGAAAGTGACATCATTTAAATATTGTTTCTTCATATCATCATTTTCACATAGGCCTAAACTGTCAGCATTCTCATATGTCCAACGAATAAAACTGCCCGAAATTACGATACGTCATATTGCACTAGAGGTGGTCTCACAAGATAATAAGTTTGAAAACAACAGATCATTTTACTAAGTTTTGAAAGTGTGGGTATGAATTCGTATCTATTATTCATAATATTTCAGAGACTTATTTCTACAAATATTACTGCTTGATTAACGCGACATAATGGTATTGAAGGCAGTATTCATGGAATGCCTTTGTGTATTAAATATTTTGTTTGATCTTTAATATAATCAAATTGAAAATAAAATGACATGGGGCAAACTACGAAGAAACGTTAAATTTATCGAATAATAGAAAAAATAGGATTGCAATTTCCTTTTCTCCCCTGAAAAACAGGTGAATTATTTCTATGCCATAGGTAATTCATTAATTTCTCATATAGACGAAAAGGTTCGCAGCTGAATCGTAGCGTAGTACGACAAGGGTAACAAGTGTGCAATGTGATCTGTCTCAAGCAGGGAAGATTCGAAGGAAAAGGGGGATGGGAGGGAAAACAAAATGGACATTGAGGAAGATGAACCTTCCAGATGAAGTCGAAGAAATTAAATTGAATGATTATGAAATTGAAAGGAAACCAAAGCCCAAATTTTAATGTGGATTGAGAGAAAGCTGCAATATCAGTAGGAGAAACGCATCAGTAAAAGTATGAGAAAAAATAGACAATCGAATTAAAAAAAAATTACTTTTCAAAGTTTCGGTGCCGTCATTGCTGGATAAGGAGACTATTACACTTCATGACATTATTACGTCATTATGGACGGCAGTACAAAGAAAATGTGAAGAAAATAGTTTTTTTTTTCCTCTATAATAAAAGAACACTTGACTTACCCTCTTTCAGAAAGCAGGGGAATGATATTATCCTTACAATATTATGTCAGTACAAAGTAAATGAAATTTTGTGAAATTCTTCTGAATATTGTTGTCCATAGTGACGTCATGAAATGTGATAATCTCCTCATCCTTAAAACTGAACTATAAAAAGTTATAACTTTGATTCGATTGTCCGATTTTCTTCAAACTTTCTCTGTGTTCTTCTTATATTGATGCTTTCACTCAATCTACAATTCTGTTTCGGCTTTGGTTTCCTTTAAACCTTATCAACCGTTTTTATGCAAACTTCTGAGAACGCAAGTCGACCCAAAATCGAAAAAAAAAAATGGCTGAGTCGAAGTGAGGTTATATCCCTGATGGACAAACCCAAATTCTTCTGTTAAGTGGAAGTCGAAGGTTTTCCTCCGGTCCCTTGTGACCTGTTAAAAACACTTTTACACTTTAACCCTATCCCCACTTCATTTAGAAATGCTATGGACTTTGCATGAAATTCATCGGGTACCCGCAGGCCTTCAATTTTTCGTTGTGCTCCTCGAGTGCTGATTGGCGCAGAAAACTCCATAGCGTTACATACTTTGTTTAGGTCTCCTACAAATCCCTAAAATTTCCTAGAGCTAAAGTAGAATTCTTTCGCTCGAGTCACCTTGGCACACTTTGTGTGTTTGTAGTTGGTTGCTTTTTTTTTTTAGCTCTAACGTGAACAGGAAAAGTTCAATCCATTTACTATGTAATCAGACTTCTTGTTTTGAATAATTTTGAGTTTCATTGCTACATACCAGGAACGTTGAACATCGTCCAAGCGTACGGATCAAATCGCTCTGGATCTAGTGAAATGAAACAGAAATTTCAAACAGATTTCAGCTGCTAGTATAATGCATCAGCCCAGTCATTTCTTAGCATGCTCAACACTTTAAAGCCCTCAAGAGGAAATGGTGATATGAAACTCTTTCATCTTCTTCAAGAGAATTTTGAAAAGCAAGAAAATTAGTTACGTCTCAACTTCATCATTTGAATAAACACACAATTTCACAAGAGATATGATCCAAGATTTTAAAGGATGTGCTATTGATTAACATTAATTGAAAAATATAAAAAATAAACAGGAAGCCACGCGATTCAACACGAATTTCAAAAATGTGGAGCAGTATTCTTAGAAAAAAAAAGATATATATGTCCATAATAAAATTTCATGGCAGTTTGCATGTGGAAAAACACACACTTGACTACACGCTTTCTTTTTTTTTCGGTTTTATCACTCTGGCACAATGCACACATTTCTTTCAATAGATCGGACAAAGATTAGCACTACAGTCATGATGACTCACTATGACTCACTATTTTTATCTTGTCTTTGGGGTTCAGCCTCGAAAGGTCAATGGCCTGTTGCTGTCCCCCCCCCCCCACACACACACACACTCGCCACTTATCCTGAGTCACAAATTTTGATTTTTACGTGCATTATTTTGTTAATGATTTTTTTTCTGTATATTTTGTTATGCTTACATGAAATCACATTGATTTCATTTTCTTTCTTTTTCATGAGATGTGGAAAATAAACTTAAAACTTGAAACATGATCGGACAATAACCTAAGTACCCTTCGATCCTGTGAGTATAAAGATGTAACCAAGGTCACCCGTCAAATATGTGCCCGTGAATGCACTTGCTCGATGCACTTTTTCTTTTTTGTTCTTGTCATGTAAGCTAGAGAAGTCGACATGAAAGACATTCATTTTGTCATTTTACAAAGACTTTGAAGAATGAAACAAACTAATAGTTTTTGTTGTATAAGTTATATTCTATATTTATATACTTATTCTATATTAATATATATATATATATATATATATATATATATATATATATACATATATATATATATATCACTTTGATAAGTATGCAGCTTCTTCAAGGCGGAACTGGAAAAAATATATGATTATTCAAACATATGCCTCACTTAAACATTCTGTCACTGATTTCTTGACGTGATTCATGTCAACTTTTAATTATTTGGTAAATATCATGGGATTGTTGATGTAATTTGATTGATATACGTGAAAAAAAATGCGAAAAATCAAGTGAAAATGATAATGTCTGCAGTCTTGTTTAATGGCGATCGAAAGTTGTCGAAATATGATACCAGTATATATCAATTTCGCGTCAAAATGCCAAATTATGTAAGTTTACAAGCGAAAATGCGTTTGGCATCACACAAGACTGATTTATAAAAAGTTTTATGTTACTTGGCACTTGAAATCACTATTCTTTTAAATGTAATGGAAAGATAAGCGTCTCTACAAAAGGTTTGGCCACTGTTTCCCTTACAATTAGCCATCTCTCTATCTTTCTCTCTTGCGCAAGGGTTCATTTGAGAATGAAATTTTGAAAATCATGTGTGGTATATATAAAAGATGTACTGAAAAAGTGAAATTAAGGGGTTTTGTTTCTTTTCCTTTTTTTCATTTCAATTTCAGATACCGGATTCAGTTTGACAGTCTATTTATAATGCATCAATCCTTTCACTTTCAGGCAGTGAGGGAATAAGAGTAAAGGCGGGAATAAACGTAAAGTCGGGAAAACAGACAGAAAACAATAGTATACAGACACACCCACATCCACACACACATACACTCGAACAAGGTTTGCTGTTAGCAAGCTATTGGACGAGGCTGTATCGCGATATGATATAAATCTTTTTTTAGCATTCCTCCCCATTTCCAGCATTTCCGTAAAATATTCTGTAAACTCGTCTTTTATTATGTATTGTGATGTAATTTATGCATTGAATTTCTGTAAATAATATTCATATGCTTCTGTTGGAAATGAAAAAAAATGAATGAATGGAAAAAAAATGAATATTGTTTGCTTAGATATTGTCATATCCAGAGTATAGATTGAAACCATTCTAGAATACCAACTTACATCTCCTAACAAAACTATTTTGTTAGTCTCTGTTACATTTCTTGCAAACAGGGCGGAAGTGTGTTGTAATATTAAAGAATTTCCCGTTACTATAAATATATATATCATCATGAAGTAAGGTACTTTTTTCATGTTTCAAAGTAGGTTTTGCATTTTCACTGTAATAAATAAAGTCCCTAATCCTTACGATAAGCCCGATTCCTATTGCTTCAGAACGTTATTTCTTTACCTGCAATTTAGAATAGGGGCTTGATACTGCGTTTTTCTTTTCTTCGAAATTTCTACCTGATATTTTTTGTTTTGCTTTTTATAGTTCCCACTGAAGCTTCTTTCAATCCTTTAAGAGGAATTCAAGTCCAGTTTAGAAGTTAGTCCGGTAAGAAAGTAAAATCGTGCGAGTACAAGAGTGAAAATGTGATTAAAATCGGATTAAAAAAATCAGGGAAGTTATGATTTTGTGAAGTTTGGCTCATTTCTACAGAATGGTTGTCGTACAGCTGAATGGATATTCAATGATTGAACTGATAATCTTCTTTTATTTCTCCATTAATCGTGTACAAAAAAAAATGGCGAAAATTCAATGTTTCTGTTATCAAAGTGTACAATCATGTTATTTCTGGTAGAATAACTTCAGCATAATAATCAGTTAGATATATCAGGGCTTGAGACTGGTTAGTAATTGCGTTTACATGTAAAACTGTAGATATCATAATTTTATGTACAAACCACGTTTGTATATGGCAGGCTGTGCTTTATTATTTGTATATTCATATTGACAGTTGAAGAAATGCTTCTTAAAAAATTAGCGAAATTTAAAAATGTCACGACTTCCTTACTTTACATCTGATTTTGATCAAATTTTCATTTCTGTGCTGTGAAAATATCACTCCTATTTTTCAGATAACTTTCAACGGCACTAGAATCCCTCTTTAATTTGCAAAATTACTATCTTGACACAGTATTGCGCTATTTTGTCGATTTTTTTCAAGTTTCCTTAGTTTTCTTTCTATGAAAGCTGTCCATTATAGAGTACCTTAGAAGTGCTTGTGTAATCGATGAACAGCACACAATATGCATATGTTAATTTTTTGGTGTTGTTTTATCAAAAGACCACCAATGCGTTATGTTAACGCGTTGTTATTGTATTACAATGCAAACAAGAGGCGCCAATGGTCTGGGTGTTTGGTTGTGCTTGAATGAGGTTAGAACATAGAAAATGTCATAGCAACTTACGGACTCGTCGGGCAGAGTCTACATCTCCCTGGAAATGAGCAAAGGCTGGTTCGGGAAGGCATTCTGTAAAACAAGAGTGAAGAACAATTACCAAGAGAAACAAACCTATGGGCATTCTCAGTGAGACATCGAATCAATTGCAAGAATCGAAAAAAAATTGCACAACCCGTGTTCTTGCACGGCGACAGTTATTATTATTTTTTTTTTTTTGTAACAAGGAGACGCAAAAACACATCGACGCTTGGTAGAATATTTTCCAAGTCTTTACTCTGTCTCAAGGTACATGCAGAGATCATGCTCGCAATAAATCAAGAAAAAGTACTATTAAGAAACAAGTAATTCCGTAATTATATATATTCCACCTTTGCTGAATATGTGCGTGTATATATATATATATATATATATATATAATATAACGTACTACAATAATAGTTTAGATGGCATGTTTATTATGTATGTATATTTATATATATATACATGTACATTATTTTGTATGAGGGGAGGGTTGAAGACATACACATGAAATTTGGGGGTATAGTCGTGTTGCCATTCTGTCGACGCTCCCGATCGTAAAAAATCATAGAAACAGAAATTGTTTGTATATGCAATATTACACCTTGAGTGGCACTTTATCTGGTCTTGAGCTAATTTGCGTGGAATTCTACATAAAAAAATTTCAGTCGTTTTTTGAATAAAGCTGAATGAAATTGTCCGAACTACTCGTACATTCTTTCTTTTAATATACGGTAGCTTTCTTGTGTTGCAGCGATTCACAATGTGAAGGGTATCACTTTTACACTTAAACCACTTTAACATACACTGTTAAATACGTGTTCCTCGAGCGTATACAGAAGTTGCAAAATATAGACAAATAGGGTGCCAAATAAACATTGATCAAACAAAAGCAAAAATACAACTGTAGGTACCAAACTTCCGCGAGTACTATTTGAAATTGATAGTAATAGGGCGTACAAGTTGTCATTCATTACTTTCTTAAATTCTTCAAATCTCAATCTACTAATGTACAAAAGCGACCCACACAAATCTCCCTTCAATAAACATTTTTGAGGTAGTCTATAGGTCCCCGCTTCTCAAATGGTGAGCAGCAAAGCTCTGCCAGGTGGGCCACGATGTCGGCCAAAATATCAATAACTAGATATATCGCTACGGCGACTGATATGCCTCCGCCATAATGCATGGTTCTCCTAATAGGTCTATAGTACAATGTCTTGACAATGTGTGATGACAGTTTCAAACAATTGGCAAAATATTAAAATGACAGGTTTGACACAAATGTGCTGAATGTTCACTTTCCTAGAACTAGGTTCAATTGGATGAATGATTAAAATGTCAGAGTGCAGGTATTTGGGGAACTGATGATTTTCACTTGACTTTTGACCCTTTTATAAGTTTATGCATTGAGTGATTTTTTAAGGTATTGAGAAAAAGTATAATTTCAGTATCAAATGGGAAAATAGCATTATCTAAACCTGGTCTTTGACCTTTGACCTCACAGTTCCAAAGAGAATCACTGTTAGGTTGAACATGCATAAATATGTAAGTTTCATGATGATACCTTGAGTTACTTTTGAGATATGGAGGAAAAAGTGCAATTCAGCACTTTCACTTGACCTTTGACCTTTTGACCTTTGACCTTTTGGCAAGAAACTTCCCACAGAATATATATTGGGTAATACATGTATACATCAAGTTTTAAAAAAACAAACCTTCATTCATTGCATAAATATAAGGAAAGTAGTGATATTTTGAGAGTTGACCTTGACCTTTGACCCCCCTGACCTTTGACCCATGACCCCCAACTTCCCTAGATAATCACTGCCCATCGGTACAAGCATATATACTAAGTTCCATGAAGATACCTTGAACCATTTGCGAGATATGGAGAAAAAACATGAAATTTCAATTTTTTTTTCACAAAATAACCTGTGACCTTTGACCTCACAGTTCCAAAGAGAATCACTGTTAGGTTGAACATGCATAAATATGTAAGTTTCATGATGATACCTTGAGTTACTTTTGAGATATGGAGGAAAAAGTGCAATTCAGCACTTTCACTTGACCTTTGACCTTTGACCTTTTGGCAAGAAACTTCCCACAGAATATATATTGGGTAATACATGTATACATCAAGTTTAAAAAAAAAACCTTCATTCATTGCATAAATATAAGGAAAGTAGTGATATTTTGAGAGTTGACCTTGACCTTTGACCCCCTGACCTTTGACCCATGACCCCCAACTTCCCTAGATAATCACTGCCCATCGGTACAAGCATATATACTAAGTTCCATGAAGATACCTTGAACCATTTGCGAGATATGGAGAAAAAACATGAAATTTCAATTTTTTTTCACAAAATAACCTGTGACCTTTGACCTTTGACCCTGTGACCCTAAAATCCACACAAAGTATTATCCCCCAAGGATATACCCTCATACCAAGTTTGATGTAAAACCACAACACGGTTCTTGAGATATCGACAAAAACAAAACGGGACGGACGGACGTACGTACGGACGGACGGACGGACGGACGGACGACCCGAAAACATAATGCCTCCGGCCACTTCGTTGCCGAGGCATAAAAATATTTGTATTCTATCGAACTGGGCCTCGAAAACACTTATAGGGCCAAAGTGGGCCTCGGTTTATGAAAGGTTAAGAAGCTTTGGTCTTGATGTTGACCATAGAACAATCACAATTTCAAGCTTTTAATTGGATAATACCATTTGACGGCTTCTTTGGTATATTTTTTGTTTATTCAGAGGTGTAAGGTTTTATTGATTTCCTTACGACGCATAGTATCTTTGACCCACCCCCCCCCCCTCCTAGCACACACACACACACACACACACACACATGATAGCAGGAGGTACTGTGTGGCAGTGTCCCGTTAATTGTTTTCTCCCATAGACAAATACTCCTACAATGTCATTCTTACTCCCACAGCGCCTGACTAAACAAAGCGAAACATAAGCTGGAACCCCCACAATTATTGTACTATAGTACCTCTTGCTCGTCCACAAACACGCACATGTATCTTTCATCCATGTCACACTATGAAACAGAAAAACACTCAATGGCAACACAGTTTAACAATATAATATTACACGCACTAATAACACAGGATGACACTTGCGGCTTACAAAAATATGCCAATTGTAGCATAAAAATACATAGCACTGCGTGAGTGTACAGAAGAATACAACATACAGCTCAGGCCACCGTGGAATTCCGACGAGAGTGGGACGTTTCTATTTACTTTCGTCACAGGGCTGCCATTGGTGGGCGTGAAGTTATATACATGGATTGTTTGTTTGTTGTTGTTGTTTTCCCCTCTCTCTCTCTCTCAATCGACTTCTCCCAGCTACCAGAAGACATAAAAGCGAAATATAAAATCTCGTCTTCTTGACATCTCGGACAAGTTGGCGAGTTGTGAGGTCAAGATGACTAGATATCTGAGATCTTCTCGATCAGACGATACCGGACCGGAGAAGTCTAGAGCACAAGATTTCGGATCTCGTTTTCTCGACTTCATGGATCTGAGCTCCGATCCGAGAAGACGACAAAAAACTCGGAACCAAGACATCGAGAATATATTATCTTATATCTCTCCTTCTCGGATCAGAAAAGACGATGAATTTTCTCGTCTTTTCGATGGCACTCACAAGCTTGCGTAGATATTAGGTACTTTCCTGCCGATCTTATAATAGCCTGATGGCGATCCATTGTTTTGCTTGTTTTTCTCTTTGTTTTAGCCGATATCCTATTCGATGCCAATTATGGGTACAAGGTTGTCAATCCTATCTGAACATATACGGCGCCATGATCCCACCCACTTGCCTTACTGTACTGCATCACTTACACACACACACACACACACACACACACGCATACTAAGATAATGTGATCATTGTGGGCCGCGCCGCACCTGCCCTGGTCGAAAAGAAATACATTTGTAATACACAGTTCCACGTGCATGCTCGCTCAAAGGGAGACGAAGTGTTCAAATAGTTCCATGGCACAAATGCTCCTGCGACAATTGCTCCCATGAAACATCTGCCTATATTTCAATGAGCCGAAATGTCCTGTGTTCTAAAGTTTTCAACGTATCCCCTCCCCCTTCCTCCTCACTCACTTCAATGAACTGATGGATGAAAAAAGATACTCCAACTAGAACTGATGCTATGTTTTGTTCATATATGTATTCTTATTAAACGCTCGCAAGCGTAGCTGCTCACAAAATCGTTCCCAGACAAATCTAAAAATGATAATAACCTGAGCCTATTTATGTCCACTTCAAGGAATAAGAATAACGAGCTGTTTAAGCTGTGCAAGGTTCAGTTGATTCAGTAATTATCGAGCAATAAACGCCCTGCACTCCGTTTACTTTGCTTACTTCGCTTCCATATCTCGTACAACCAACTATGACGTCAATGCTTTTCAATAAAGCAACGCAAGTGTCAATTTGTATAAAGCTATATAATGACAAAAAATGTGCTCGTATCATTCCATCATCAATTTGGTGATAACGATGGTGACGATAATAATAATCATACCGAACAATGTTTATTAATCATCTTGGAAGGTTGTCGAGAAAGAGAAAAACAGCGAAAGCATGAATGTACAAAAGGTACGATTGTGCGAATCTGCTATTCTGGATTTCTTTAAAGATTTGTAAGGACATATATTATCACATGTTAGTACAATAATTGGTACGATTTGTTGACACATGCTACGGTGGAAAAAAAAAGTTGTGTATTTGATGTCTTATCAGAGTTCGACATCTGCGATGGTCCGGTGGCACGCCCACTAAAAATAGTATCGAGCTCTGCTTATGTACCTTTAACATCAGTTTGTACTCATATGTTCAATTGTCAAACACTTCAGGAAAACGTGTCATTCTTCCTTTATAGACATGCTTTTATCAGACTCAAATGTAAACCCCTAAGGCTGATGAAAAAAATGATATTGAGCATACCTTGAAATCTTCGGCAACGATTTCTCTGGCCACTCTCTGGTAGGATAAACAAGAGAAACACACAATCTTCTCTTTTCCAAATCAAATACCAAACAAACACACTCATCACTTTGCGTCGATGCTCCAGTAATATATCAATAAATTTATGAAGTCAGTAAATCAAAATCTAGTGAAGAGCAAATGAGATTCTTTAACATGCGAGCTTTGAAGCATTCTTGATTTCCTTTCTTTTTTCCGATTCAACGAATTACTCTATTATTTTGCATATGAAGACAACAGGCATGGTTATTCAGGAAAGACGGTATCATTAGTCATGTAATTTTAAGAAATATGCAAATATTCAATTTGACCTGATTTTTGCGTTATGTGTGTTTGTTAGTGTTAGAGGATGGTCCTTCCCAAGTGAAAATTATTTTGATAATTGGGAAAAGAGTATACAAGGAATCGTTGTGGAAATAACGTTGACTTCCTAGCTCTGCCTTCCTAGCCCGGCGTATTATGTTACTGACTCGGAGAGGAGGAGGGGGAGGGAAGGGGAGGGGCTGATTAGGGTTGATGCATGAAGGATGAAGCGCATGGCAACTCATAAAATTAGCTACAAAAATAGCCAGCCAGCTACAAAATAGGCGATATGGACCTACAGATCAGGTGGTAGACAGACCAACTATACAGCCATGCAGGATGAGCGGTATGTAATGTAACAGTTTATTGTGACCTTATTCTCCTCATCTGTTGGTACTCTCGTTTCTGACTAACGTTGATCTTTGTGATAAAGATCTTGATACGTGCGGATGAAATGCAAGCTTCCACACATTTATTTCCCTCTGAAAATACATTCTTGATATTCACTTTCAATACAGATATAAAAATAAAAATTATAACCATGATAATAATAATTACAAGAGACAGCCGAACAAAAAATATATTCTGTTGATACAGTTTATGTATCGCCATCACGTGCTGGTACTTTTGAAGCTTTATCAATAAATAAAAGTGTAATTGAGATTACCACGACTACTCCACGATTTGCAAATTGTGATATACATGAACAACGACAATAACAGCAACCAAAAAAAAAACAAAAACAAAAACAAAAACAAAACAAGTAACGGCAAATCGTGGCGTGCGAGGATCACGCGACAGTGGGAATCCCGCACAACAGGCAATCTTTTCACGAAAGCTTTCGAGTGCAGTCAGCCAGCACCATATCAACAAAGAACAGCGAGTAAATTGTGCTCTCGTGGGTTTTTCGAAGCAAGTGAAGGTTAAACGTAGCAAGACCGTCCAAGCCGGAAGACATTGCAGACAGTAATACATAACTACTCTACCCTCTTCGCTAGTGTGATGGTAAGTAAGGGAAGCAAACGAAGTTTAAAAGGCGTTCGAAAGTTTTGAATACATGATGCGCGGCCATAACCACATGTATGGTCTACGTATTACGTAATAATCGTGTTCCAGCAACCATGCTGATAGCAATAGAAAGAATAACCAATGTCAATAGATACCATGGGAAAGCAAAAGAAAATAAAAGACGTGTATAATGACAATCAGTGGCGGATCCAGGCGGGGGCGCACTGGGCGCCCCCTTAATTTTTTGTTAAAACAGAAGAAATGAATAGAAAAAAGAATGAGGGGTGCGCGTGCGCCCTTTAATTTCGTAAAGGCGCGCACTATTTACGGAATTCCTGGATCTGCCCCTGACACTGCATGTCCTTGCAAAGCAGCTACCACATCCCACGTCATGAAACAGTGGCTTTGGTTCTCTTCATCTCTCTCGAGCGAGAGGAGTGTGTTGGGGCATAGTAGCGCAGTGATAACGGGAGGCATTTTTGAAATAATCATCTGGAAGATATACACGTTCCTTAAAGGGGCATTCCATGCATTTCTTTTGAATACAATTTCACATTATAGTGCATAAATCAATGGTGTCATTAGTAAATTTGTGGAATTTATCATGGTCCCTGAGAGCAGATAAACAAATACTCTGGAAAAATACCCCCCCCCCCCCAAAAAAAAAAAAAACAAACAAACAAACAAACAAACAAAACAAAAACATGATACGCTGAACAAGGATGATAACATAGGAGGCTCACGTATTCCAGTAATGTAGCAAATGTAATTTATTACAATACCACTTGCCTAAGAAGTTCACACTGTGTAGAAATTATGCATGCTTTCTCCTTTTGTTCTGCTTCCTTGAACGCCCAATTCTGCATTCTAATGTAAAGCTGCTATGCAATCACTTTTGTTAATTGTGATTTGTAATGAACAATGTTCTTATTCCTCATCCTAATCACGGACAATTCTGAGACTCTGTACCCAGTATGATATTTATTGATGTCCGAATGCAAAAGTCAAAAAATCATCTGGAGGTCTCTTTTAAACATTTGGCTGTTAGGTTCAAGTGCTTCTGGCATCTTCCATAGGCGAACAATCGATGTCTGCAGTGATCTAAAATGTTAAGAAAAAAAAGTTATTTTGTTCACCACTATGAGTTGATTTCTGTTCGAAATCCGAACAAGGGCTTCGAAGCTTATGAATGGAAAACACGAAAGTTGTGTCTCATAAATTTCACTGAAGTGTAATGGCTCATAATAAGCCCCCTTCCCGGTGGATTTTGGAAATCTCCCACACACAAGTAATTTCAGAGAACTAATGGCACATGAGTTTTGCCATCTTTAACGCTGTAAAGGAGGCGTATCTGTTTGATGTAGAACCAAAACAAATGTTAGCTAACTCTAATGGAGACAACATACTAAAGCATGAAAGATACGAGCATTGACACATAGTGATTATGCAAATGCTGCAAGCTCTTAAAATACTTTTAATCCTGTAAGTCATTTGAATAAAGGTCATGCTAATGAGATGTATATATTGCTCTTGATTAGCCAAAGCATTCAGCACACTGTTAATAAGCCTAGAATGTAAACGAAATCATTATTATTGAATGGTACTTGAAAAATAAAAACAATCAACTCATTAATCACAATAGACCTGACTTTGAACGGTTGAATACGTATAACATTTCATTTAAACCGTTGTTACACAAACAGAGTTTATTATTAGTAACTTTGTGCTTTCACAGTTTAAGCAAAGTTCCAAAGCGATATAGATACGATATACAAGCACTGAAGCAAACATAGATTAGAAAATTAATTGCAAAAACTGCTACAAGCGGCTCAATGTGAAGAGTCTCTTGCGTACAGCTCCGTGCTTTTGGCCAACTGAATGATAAGTAAAATCAAATTGTTTAAAACTTTGTGTTGCTTTCTAGAGTAACATTTGACTCCCGAGATGAGTAAGATAGTATTAATTTATGTAAACATGCACGCATGGCGTTGTTAGATATATATAGATTGTATATTCCATGTGATATTTTTTCTTTACAAGAGCGTGCTCACTCAGAATACATAATCATAAAAGAATTAGGTCACCTCGTTCAAAATATCCCGACTGGAAGGAGCATGCAGTGTGTCAAAGTGTGTTCACAATGTGTTCACATAGTCGACTATAAATGAAGAGCTTGCTTCAAAAAGGCCCTATATCCATCGCCTTTTCAATGGATTTAGCGCCTTTTGGAAACGAGCTCTTCAAATAAGTATGATGTACATTAGTGTATGTGGAGACGCTCGAACTTAACAGTGTGAAGATGATTTCACACTGTGCTGTTGTTTTTCACATAGAGTTCGCAAAGTAATGTTTTGTTTCACACTGAATCGACAATTCACAATGTGTTCATATCGTTAAAAGTTAACAGCGTGGAGAGATTTCACAGTGTGTTTACAATGTGCTTACACTGTGGGACACAATGTTCTTTCCAGCGGGGATTACCCACTACAGACGCACGTGGGGAGCAACCCATTTCAGGCCGGGATTCCCAAGAGTTACTTCCGCCGGATGTGCCATCTGAAGTCGATTCAGACGTGCTTTCTATTCTCAACGTTATATAAATACAATCCACTCCGCGTTCAAGAGTACCTCATCAAATATATTTATAGATAGATACATAGATAGATAGATAGATAGACGGTATTTTATTGATATATTCATGTCTCGCAGTCATATATATCGCAAAAGAGACAACAACGGGTACAAAACAAGTATTCAAATCAACTAAAGAGTAGAATACAATGGGAGAGTTGTGATTGCGAGCGATATCATTATAACTCGAATTCTATGACTTCTCTTTGTCTGGCGTAACTCCCCATACTGCAAGTACATTCGGCTTGAAAACAGAAAGGGGTTAGATAGATAGATAGATAGACGGTATTTTATTGATATATTCATGTCTCGCAGTCATATATATCGCAAAAGAGACAACAACGGGTACAAAACAAGTATTCAAATCAACTAAAGAGTAGAATACAATGGGAGAGTTGTGATTGCGAGCGATATCATTATAACTCGAATTCTATGACTTCTCTTTGTCTGGCGTAACTCCCCATACTGCAAGTACATTCGGCTTGAAAACAGAAAGGGGTTTTCATATAGAAAAGAGTGTTTGTCTTTCTCCCCCCCCCCCCCAAAAAAAAAAAAAAAAAACTGCAGCAAAATCCGATAGATATCAAGCATGTTAAAGGCCAGTAGAAGTTTGTTTGACGTTCTGTTCACTGCGCCCCTTAAAAAGAAGGTGTCTTGGCAGCGTTATTCAAACGAAATTGAATAACCCCTCTGGGTTAGGAGCGGGATAGATACGACTGCTTTCATATAAGTCTAAATAATTAATGTTTGTCCTCGTCTATGACGTCGATAAACACAGAGGGCATTGTGATATTATGGAGACGGTTCTGTGTGGGCACGTGAACGGAATAGCCCCGGGTTCAAAACTTGCCAGACGCGTGCTTGTTTTGGACAAGACGCTTTACTCACATGGCATGCTTCTCTTTTTCACACAGGTGTATTACTCGAATTGTCGGTACAACACGGGAAAGGAACTCGTGAAGAGCATTAAACACTAAAAGGTTGCTCTCAGTGAGTGGAGTTACAATTGATGATATTCAGTGATGTGTCATCATCACACATACGGCGAGAAAGCAGGAAAGAGAGCACTTGGAAATCTGAGAATTTCAGAATTTACAAATCCAAAAGGTCATGATCCGATCTTTTTTGCGTGAGACACAATGTGAGGATCTGTATGTACAAAAGGACGTTACCTTCCAAGGATTAGAGACAATCATGTAAAAGTTACCGTTTACCATTTGGAGCAGTGATTTTAAAAGTGTTCAATATATCACATATGAGGCATAATATGTAGATCAGTTGTTTTACAAAAACATCCTACCATGTAAAAACTTTGCAATAAAGCCTTTATGAAATATAAGGAGATATATGCAGATGAGTTGTTGTTCTTGGATGGTTCGTTTCAGAGGCAAATCATTCATATTTTCACATAATTTGATAATTAATTAGCAACAACTTTCCTTTTTATCAGCTCTTGCCAAAAAAAAAAGTTTATTCAAAGTTCAAATTAGTTATTGAACTTATTTACAATTCTATCCTCACAGCATTTTTGAGTGCCAGTTTGTTTATTTTGGTGCTGGATATTAGTTATGATTTCAGATTGAAAGACTGTCATGTATTCACCCGGAGTGGATCTTTAGACATTGCAACTAAAGGCAATGATATTGCCTATCGTCATCAGCTGCACATTACAGCTCATCCAAACTTGGTGAATTTGGGTTCTTAGTCTTTCATGCATACGAAATTAGCCTTTCCCGCGCATGCGTAAATCGTTACTACGAGCACTGGGCGTTGCATCAGAGAGGTGGGGGAAAGAGATCCACCTCCCTGGTTGCGTCAGCTCAAAATTATCCTCGATCCCGGCCTGAATGGGATTATTAAGGGATTAGTATAACCATTCACCTCGCCTGCGGTCGCCATGGCCAGAGTCCCTCCGACTTTCCCGGCCCCTCTGCCCCGTGCTCTCGCGGCCACTTTCGCGGTGGCGGTTGCGGTTTTGTGACTCACGGTTTTCCGTCTGCCGCTTGTCCCTTGCGCCAATCGGTCGGTCTGTGGTTTCAGTGCCGCTGACGTCAAGCTGATATTGCCGCTCATTGGTGGAAAGTTTACCGCCGAAGTATTCCAGCAGTGTGTCTCCTCCATCGCCGCCGTTATCATGGTAGTAGGGCGTGTCCCCGTCCTAATGCACAGCGGAAGATGGGTTGGGAAAAGAAAGAAATACATTAGAGTTACACAGCTGTGATATTCAAATACGTAACGTTTTAGTTTAAAAATCACCATTCATGCTTTATAGCTGATTCATTGGTCTGTATGTTGTAACTGACTGCTCCAGTTAGCAAATGCTACAATAATTTATTTTCCAAAACAAAATCAAAATGTCTGTATATACCTCATCGAGTGCGGACAAACTGCCAGATTCTCCTCTCGATTTGTCGAGTAAATCAAAAGTGTCACTAGAAATGGACGATTTCGATTCATCTTCCTCATCTTCTGCAGTAAGAGCATTGGAAGCACCAGCTTCTATTGGTCCCTCGGGGATGGCTGGGCTCTGGACCGGTATTTGAACGCTGCTGGTCAAGGCGCATTTGTCTTCCAATCGCTGCATCCTGGCGTGCAACGCCGAGATGTCAGAGTACAAGCCCTGGATGAGATAATTCTGAGCACGCACTTGAGACAGCGCGCAGATTGCCGGTGCAGTTGCCAACACGAGGGCTGTTACAATAGCGCAAAACCGGGCCAAGCTCGGCACTGGTGAACCAGTCTCTTCGGCATGCATGCTGGCGATGCCGAGATCGGACGTTTTTTCCTTATAAGCCGCCATGATTCCGAATTTGCACTCGTCGAGACGCTCTTCACAATTTCAGACTTCGATTTGCCTCGTGTGTTAAATACTGCATTACTGGCAGACACTTCTGTAGAAGTGCACCCGACGTGCGTCTGCTCATCGTGCCACCATGAACAACAAGTGGATGTTTACAATTAGAATTTGAACCCCGAACAACCCTATAACCGATCACTTACCTGTACTCGATCGCTTGATCGTGCGGATCGTTCTTTCCTATTTGAGGAGAGAAAAAAAAGAAATGTGCAAAATCTGGAGCCCTATTCCCCAGGTCAGCTCAAACAGGTTGTCTGCTAACTTTACGCACTGGAAGTAGCCCTGGGTTTCTACAAGACCCTCCCAAAAGTAGTGCGCGGTTAAGGGCCGTGTATCTCGTCTAAACTGCGAACTTAGGCGGGGCTGCGTCCTCTGATTGGTCAGAAGCAAACCAACAGGCACTTTGACAGCAGTTCATCAGCATACTCGGCAATGCCGTCGGCGAGGCGGCGCTTCTTACAGATGAGTTCACATTTTAGTCTCCTGCAGTTTTCGCGCCCTTTGTTCCTGTTAACGATGCCTAAAAGGGACCTGGAAGACAGCCAGGTTCTTGATGCACACATGTCTGACTAGCCATGTAATGAATTTTAAAAGATAAGAGACGTTTTCCAGCAACAAGAGGATATCAAACGCGAAAGACCAAGAGCTTAATGTACTTCTACATGACCATTTCATGACTTTCAAGAGTTTCCAGCTATCTTTAAGTCAATGACTTAGTATACCTAAAAACATACATTGTTTGCTGGTAGGTCGGTGAATGGATGCAACAAACGAAACCATTTCAAACATGATACGTTATTACTCACACGATATTTCTGAAACTATTGTCAGGCCAAGGGGAAATGACGAGTGTTGTCACGCAACTTGATTTTTTTAAAAAGAGACCCGGGAAAATAAGATTCGTACAAGCTTCTGTAGCATTTCAACGCCCAATGTGCCTAAATTTTTCTCATATTTCTGTCATTTCCCAATTTAACTGTATGATCTCTAGCAAAATTTGAAGGCAAGTTTCTCATGACACGTATGTAGATTCAGTGAAATTAGGGGTCATCAACGCGCTCAACACCCACTTTTCATACAGCCCACGACCTCGACACTACACTAGGCAAATAACGCTACAAGCTCGACACTATATAGACAAAAAAAAAAAAAGGCTCACGAGACCAACAGTGCGTATATTAAAACCCGTGATATAATGTCAGTCTCGTGATATTTTTATTTTATTTTTTGCGTAGTCCCGAGCTCATGGGCCTTATATGCCTAGTGTCGAGCTGCTAGATAGTATAACTCGTGGGGTGTATGACTCGTGGGCTGCATAACTCATGGGCTGTAAGACTCGTGGGTTGTATAACTCGTGAGGTGTAAGACTCGTGGGCTGTTTAAATCGTGGGTTGTCTTACTCGTGGGCTGTTTAACTCGTGGGATGTATGACTCGTGGGCTGTTTAACTCGTGGCAATATGACTCATGAGTGTCGAGCTCAACCCTGAAATCGGACTTGTTATTGACATCGATTGATAATTTGAGGGGAAAAGGACAAACCGTTTACACTGGTTTAAAAGGACATAGATGTGTTACTTAAGTTTCCTTCCACAAGCACGAAGTTGTTTTAATAGCAGATCAAGGGAATGAAAATTGAAATAAAGATTATTAAACTTCTTTCATATTCTGTTCATGTCACGTATTATTGTGGGACGTACCCCTATTTAGAAAGAAGAGCACGTTAGTAACTAAGTAACTATAACTTTGGAAATTCATACATTTACACGGATTGTGCGACTTTCGCGTTAGCAGCACTCTCTGGTGATGATTAATTTCAGCAACTAAAATATTTAAAAGCTTTCATCGCTCGGTTTAATAGGAGAATGCAGCAATAATTGACGCTCATTTTCCTTGCTAATGAAGAAAAAGAAGAAAGTGTAGTCAATGGGACCCTTGTGGAGAGACAATTTACTGTGTCATTAAATTTGCTTAATGTGGTTGCTACTATAACTGTATTGATGAAAACACACATGACTTTTTAAAACCAATTAACATTCTCTCTCAGTTGTGTCGCGACCGGGAGAGATTTTCATGCGCATGGCTGTTGTGCGGTTTTGTGCGTGCACCCATTCGGCCCCATTCGGTAGGTATTCGGGCGTCCATGTTGAAATTACAGTGGACGGCTCGCACGGCTCTCGTGCCCCATCTGGTTTTCGCTGGTGCGCTGCGTAGCGTCGTGTTCGGCATTCGGTACGTACGGGGGTACAATAACGGGAGGAGCAGCTTGTCGTGCTTTTCTACTGAGCTGCGAATCGCCTGCGACGACCGATTGCCTTTAAGTCCGATTTATATGAATCCTGTACCACTCTATTCATTTGATCATCATACTCTATGTATTGCGGTCCACCAGAAGATCATGGTGTTGTGCTGTACTCGAGTACTTCAAAGATTTAGTTGTGTTGGAATCGTAATCTAGTTTTGTTTTATTTTTCATGTGAAAAAAAAAGCTATTTCCTGTCAGCATATTATGTTTTACAAGATTGAGGGGTGAAGTCTCCCGTAAAAAAGAAATGGGGAGGGGAGGGCCCTCCCCTCTCCCATTTTATTCTGGGGGTATTCACAACAAGAAAAGGTTAGACTTGCGTTAGGAGTGAGGTGTGGGGGGGGGGGTTCCATTTCTACGGTATGATTCCAACTCCTGAATTTCTGAACTCTGGCACATATCTGCATATTGGCCTTTGACAGGAGTTCACTTGCCTGCGTGATGACAACTGGTTCATCCATTCATTTTCTTTTCTCCGGCTCGTGTCGTTCTGCAGGGAATTCTTGCGGAAGCACACGTGCTACACAGACATTCACGTACGCCCCGCCCCGTACATGACCGGCCACGAACCCTGCATCTGGACAAGTTTGTCAAAAGAAGAGCTTGATATAATGGCCGCAGTCAAGGCGTTGACATTAAACGGATGACTAGAAAAAGAAGAGAAGAGAAACAAAAAATGAAAGTTTCATCAAAGAAAAAAGAAAAGCCAAATCTAACGAACAGCTGAAATTGAGTATTCGAGTTTCACTTTCGGTGATGTCAAATCACAATGATGAATAGACATGGGTTCAATATGCCATCGCCTCTCAAGTTTCCCCAATCCTATGAACGTAAATCTTCACATGATTTTCTTACTCGGGATGAACGTAGAAGGGACAAAATAACTGTACATTTCATTGTAGCACTCCAAACATTATGATAACAATGTTTTGATAGGGAGAGTTTGATTGCGAATATTCTAAGCCCCAAAGTTAATGTTATGACATTCTCATGTTAGAACCAATGCGACATTGTGTTCGCCAAACAGATGTGAATATGAGCCATCTTTTAACATCGGAATGACAGTGAGACAAGTTTAGTATCAAAGGTCACGACAAAAAGTGGGGAAAACAGACTGACAGATACAGCGTACAGTCACTTAGGCCTACATGCTCCGTGGAGACGCCTTTCTTCAGTTACATAGGACTTACTCAAATTACCAAATGGGTGCAACATCTATACCTTGGTTAACGTTATTTCTTTGCATGATGAGTGCATACCTCAGTCTGACAACGTACTCTCTGCGAGATGGTGATTGAATAGTTTGTTATAAAGCAATTTGTTATGAAAATTAGTTTGAAATAAAGCAATGCTTCAACCCCCCTCCACGTGTTGAAAATGACGGTTTTTCCGGAGTAGAGTCAGTGGTGGTATACTATAACAGCTAGTTATGGACTTAAAGCGGAAATTGCTCCACGTCAGAGCTGGCTTTGATGAATTGAGTGATACTCTGCAGGACTGATGAATTCGTTGGAGGGAGTTTCATTTTCGGAATCATTGACAAGTGAATGAGTTGATGAGGTTTTCATTAAAAAAAAAATCAAAGCAAATCAGGAAATAATCACTCAGTGGTGGAGTTGGCGTTGATGAAAAGTGTAATATTTAAGGACTGATAACTTTGTAAAAGGAAGATTGTATTTTCGGAATCACTGACAAAGTTTTCATTACAAAAAAGACAACAAAACAAATTAGGCATTAACGAGGTCATGGCTGTCTGTGATTGATTTCAACCAATATTGTTTATGAAAGCGCAGAGAAATGAAGAGAACGGAAAAAGAAAGAGAGGAAAAAATTTGCCAGTCATCATGCACCGAACTGGATTAAAAAAAAAACAAACAAACAGACAAACATACCCAAATTAATTGGAAACGCCCCTTTTTGAGAAACAATAACCAAAAACTATTTTTCAGTGACGGTTTAAATCATTACCTTAAACAACATTGTCTGGAGGAAAAAAACAAAAAGCGGGAAATGAATGAAAACCCCCCAAAACTTTCACTTTCTGTTTCGCAGTTTTTCATTTTGGCTGTCCTATGACCTTTTTTTTTTTTGGGGGGGGGGAGTAGGGTGGAGAGGAGGAGGGGAACGACACATAGCTTTTCAGGTGACCGTTGGACTCGTTACCATAGTTCGTGAAGGTTTTCCAAATCCAGCGGGAAAGTGTTGATACAAATGAAAAACGAAAAGGAGGACTCAAGGATAGACTACTCTACGTGATGTCAAAATGAACTTAGTCAAAATTAACAGAACAGTCAAAGTTTCATGAAACTGCTTCAAAGATCTGGATATAGCAAGGAAAACAGTTGATCCAGAGGATAGGATATCTTTTTCTTAAAAAGTCTCGAGCAGGAAAACTCACCGACAATTTAGCTGGAAACAAATGGATGTCTGATGGCCTCATCCCCATGACTATGACTGTGATTACTCTATCACCATAACGTTTGAACGTGAGATACGGAAAAATGAAGTGTGAATTGATTCACTCTGAACATGGAGAAGTGTTTTGATTTATTCTTTAGAGTGCTTAGTGTAAATAATTATCGCTTTATTCCTATATTATTTACTCTTTCAAGACGTTCACCGCCTTGCTCAGACATGAACAGCATACGTCTTGTGCTACTAGTAATCGAAAACATCCTTGCATTTGGGCTTGTTCATTTTTCATCACACCCTGCCCCCCCCCCCCCCCCCCCCCCACCACCACCACCACTACCACCACCATCACCATTGGGTTATGCACCCTAATCAGTGTGCTGCGTTGAATGACTGAATATTTTACGTGCATGGGACCTCCATGTTTTTATATCCTACCAGAGAGAAATGTGTTTTGCCTCTATCCAGGGGACGCTTTGATATCATTAGAACACATAGCATTGCTCAGCAAAACTTACTGGGATTCGAACCTGCGCCCGAATGCTGCAAGGTAGATATACCGACTGAGCCAATAACTCTTGCAGTAACACTGTGGATTATCCATTTTTCATTTCTCTTTCATCAATATTAGTATAGTAGTAGAGCATTATGTCAAACCATCAGCATATACATGGTCGAACTATGAAAGGTATGGAATCACAAATGGTACATAGGATATTGATACGAGGTGATGATAGTGCTCGCCCCAGCACATAATAATTCTATACTGTTCAGCTTTGGTGATGCCTTCATCAACTAAAGAACTTTCCCCTTGATTTTGCTTTCTAATATCTATGTCCCCAATGATTATGATGTCTATGTGATTAGGCACTGGACTAATTAGTCAGCAATGTGCACAAAATTAAGTCACCTCGTCATGCTTTCTTCTTCTTCTTTTTTTCATTTCCTTTTACAACGAAAGGGGTACTGTTTTACGTCGTTGTATATGTCGGCATCATACTTTCAACAATGGTTGGAGGCATTTTGGTATGTGAGGACACCTTGCTAGGCCTATATAGACAGAAGATTTATGATTCTCAACTTTCAAACGGGTGTTCCGAGTTCGAATCGCGCCAAATGCTTTATGAGCCCTTGATGGTTTTACCGACAGTGTTCCTCTCTACGCAGGTGTATCAAGGGGTACCTGGCATCGCCGGGGTTATAATAATGGCAGGGCCCTCTGGTAGATCAGTGGCGACACTGAGGAGGCTACCCTGGATAAACAAAATGTATATGATTATTTTACCCACGCCGTCATGTTAAAAGTACGACGTATCATCGGGATCCGTGAAGTGGGTGGAGGGCCGCGGGGGGGGGGGGGGGGGGGGGGGGGGGGGGGGGGGGGGGGTAATGACCTATATTCACTAACATTATTATAATCAAAGCGTTTGAGAATCTCATGGCTACATGCACACACACACACACACACTGAAGGATTTTAAACGGTCCCTTTTTGAATTGGTTTAATTTCATCTGTGTAAACTTATCTAGAGATATATATACTTTTGTCTGATACACAAGAAATCTATCTACACTTTTCAAGAAAGCGTATTTTGCCTTGAGATTTTGTATAATTATTGCATTATAAGTTTTTCATGAGACTACGAATGTATTATAATATTGTATTTATATAATATGTAATCTTCTACTTTTTTTTTCTTTTCCATAACCCTTTATAACTGGTCCCCATGGAAGACCAGCGGCGCCAGAAAAGTGCAGCTGATTATGGGCTATCCAGCCGTTATCTCTCTATATAATCCTACTGTACATTCTATTTCTTCTTTTTTTTTTTGTATATCGATGATGTGTCACACTATTCATTTGTTATGTATGTATGCTTCATTTTTATGCATGATGTATCATTTTCCCTGTACCTTATATGTTGTCTTTTATATCTGTATGTATGTTTATGACGAAATAAAACAGACAAACAAACACACACACACATGGAAAAAAATGATCGTGCTCTCCACATAGAGCTGAAAAATGTCGTAAATCTCTTTGAATTTGATGAGGCAGAAGAAAACTTTCTCGTCCTACTCTATTCAGATATTGACGCCGACGAAAACAATTTGTGATAATCATCACGAAATTGGGTATTATGATTATCGCTGTGTCATTGTACTAAAATGTGGTAGCCCTGCAAGAATTTCATGGGTTATTCGCATCCTTGGGAGACTTCCTTCGAAGGCTTGTCGTACATAGCACTGGCTGAGGATAAATCATAATTTGTTTGTTATTGTTTGTTAGCAACGCAGCAACGTGCCTTTCTCGTCGAGGAGAATAAAAAAAAATACACAAAAGCATTGGTCTCGGTCGAGAGGAAGACCAGGAAATCAAAACAGAGAACACGACGGTTACACAAGGGACAACTCTTTAAGAGGACCCCGAGATTCAAACAACCTTCGCTCCACAATACAAATAGTACAGTTACCTATGTTCTGAGTCGATTACGTTTGACATCACCAAAATAAATCTCTGTACTCTCTAACACTATAATTTCGGCACAGGTCATTGTGGATGAACGAAAAAAGACGTGAAAAAAAAAAAGAGGTACTCATTGCCTTCGGCAGCGCGAAATGTAAAGAATTGACAAGTCATTCGTTACGTAACGCCGTTGTCTGTTGTTATATAAAGAAAAAAAAAACCTGAATCGAGCCCGGACCGGCTCATTCTATTTTATTGTTCAATACAGGGACAAAGAGGGCGTGTCCTGTTCGGAATGCTTGTAAACACAAGGTGAACTTAACGGGAAAGGAACGGGACGATTTGTTGATAAACAGTGGCATGGGAACTAAGCTCAAAAAGAGGTGATATATACGGAGGTGAATATGGTGCCGAAATGCAGTTAGATAATCGTCCGAATTCATTTTATTGAGGAGAGATTATTATGTCCCAGGTCTTCACTATAATCAGATGGAGATTAAAAATAAACAGAGAGATAATTGGTTAGACAGACAGACAGACAGAAAATAGAACTTTCACCTGGATTGCATCAGACAAAACTGTCAGCGATGACTACTCCAATCTGATCTACTTGCCCACTAAGCTGTGGAAATGCTTTAGATCTCGTTGAGGAAAACGAGATAGGCTCTTATATTAAATGGCCATATATTCATTAGATTTTAGATATAGATTTAGATTTTTATATGGTGTAATATTGATATGTCGACGATTCCACATGCGTTTTATGTTTAAAAAATATTTCCATACACAGACGAGAATATTACATAATCAAGCACCGATTATTGCAACCTGTATTTCAAAGCAATCTTTATTGAATATAAATTCCTTAAATTGTTTCGAGTATGTTTCAAAAGAATTCTTGTGCAACGGTCAATGGCAATGACCCTCTCTTTTGAGCCCTTCTTGTTTTGATTTTATCCAATTCATGTTTTTGTCAGGTTCTGCAACCTATCGAAATGAGAATAAGTGAGATGAAACTTTCCTCCATTGTACAAAAACAGTCAGGAAAACGATTGTATTTATGAGAAACAATCGCTTTCATGACAGCTTTTTTTTTTGTTGATAATTTGGGATTTCCAAAATGCCTTCTAGCCTCGGCGAGATAATGATATTCGCTGCCATCTTAAACATTTAGCCAATGGTTTAGTGCTCAGAACTTGTTTGGGAGATTTGTCGTTCAAAACACAAGTACAAAGGCATGTGAAAGTCTCTGCAGAGGGACATGTATTAAAGTGAATGCTCTTCCTTCATTGTTGCTGCGAAGAAATGATTTCAAATTTAATATCCAACGTCTGACTATACTTATAGAAGAAAAAACTTGACGTAAACGAGGAACGTACGTGCACACACTCTCGGATAATACAGAAGAATTTGCATACTATTCTGTTGTGTCTTGGAATGCTCCGTGCTCGTATTGCATCATTCTTGCGTCATCCTTCGCACCAACCTCTCCAGCGTCAAAACGGTGTCTGTTATCATCCGTAACCCGCAGTGACGGTTGACATCAGTTCAGTTACCGCCCCAATTACCCGCACACTGACAACTGGCCACGCCCTGAAAATAAAAGGAGGAACGAAACAAAACAACTTAGCTTTCCGCTATTACTGCTTCGAATTTTTTTCAGGCACCATATAAACAGTTGGGATGGGTTTATGTACAGTTCGATATATTTAGATAAACATGTATGTCATAAATGTATTAGAATATACATACATACATACATAATACATACATACATACCTTACATACATACATGAATAAACGAATTCGTAAATTAATGCGTGTAGGTATAATGCGGAGTTTTTTTACTACATGGTCAGCATACTCTAGTTGTTTATGATACTTTGTGTACTGCCGTCAACATTAATAATAATAACAGTAGACATTTATAGAGCGCCTTTTCCACTGGATGCAAAGCGCTATTCTGTGCACTTTCAGCCGTATATTAATTCCGTAGCCAAGAGATAATACTACTAGCAATGTGAATGAGAACAGCGGTCTTGGAAAAAAAAAAGTCCTGAGTTCGAATCTCGCCTGAACAGCGGCTGACATGACGTTTTGCCCACGTTGTCCTTCTTCCTGAGCCGGATGGATGCCGCCAACGAGAAACCTTGGCATGTGAGGAAAACTACAGGGCCAAGGCCCTCTGGACGAGCAATGCCAGCTAACACTGAAGAGGCGGATGCACGTCACGAGTCCGACACCCACGAGTCATACAGCCCACGAGCTAAACACTAAAACGACCACGAGCTCAAAATCACGTGGAATAGTCCCACGAGCCATACGGTCCACTAGCTCGGCACTAGGCAAATAAGGCCCATGAGCCCGACACTAGGCAAGCAAGGCCCATGACTCCAACACTGGGCAAAAAAAAGGTCCACGACCGGCATTACATCACGGGGCTTAATGTACGCAGTGCCTGTCTCGGTGGCCTTTTAGACCCAATGTTGGACTCGTGGGCCTTGTTTGCCGAGTGTCAGGCTCATGGGCCTTGTTTGCCTATAGTGTCAGACTCATGGGCCTTATTTTCCTGTATCGTGTCGAGCCCATGGGCCGTTTTTGCGTGGTGTTAAGCTCATAGGCTGTATGACTCATGGATGTCTCTTCCATGTTGAGGTGGTGAGCTGTATGACTCGTGGGTGTCGAACTCGTGAGATGATCCCGAAGAGGCTACCCACGATGACTAAACTCACTACTAGTATATTGTGCAGTGTACTGGTTTTCGTATAGTGATCGTATTGTTGTCGTCGTTATTACTTTAATTTTTATCACTATCCATTATTATCATTTGGCCATCATCATTATCATCATTAAAGGAATAGTATAGTTTTGGGTGAGATGGGGATTTCAGGGGGGGGGGGGGTGCGAGATTATTAGAAATCACCTATATGAAATATTGAAGAGCATACAATTCTAAAAAGAATTAAAAGTTTATTTTATGAAAATTGGTTATGAAATGGCTGAGATATCCAAAAACAAAGAGGTCTTGGTAAAAGTGGGACCCATCTTTTATTAGGACCTCTTTGATTTTACTTAGCTTTTGAATATCTTGGCCATTTCAAAACCGATTTTCATCATGCAAACTTTCAAGTCCTTCTAGAATTGAATGCTCTTCAATATGGTTTCTAATGATCTCGCAAAAAGTTAAATCCAGAATCCACATCTAAACCAAAAACAATATGTATACCATCCCTTTAACTTAGATACTCAGATATCAAAGAGATTGAAAGGAGACATACCATCGTACAAACTTGCACACCGCCCTTCCTGTCCGCATACTGACGGCATCCACCAGCTAGCGCCAAGGTAGATTCCCCAAAGTTTTGTTGCCGGCCACTTTCCCATGAAGACGAAACATTTCCTTGAAAAAAAAAAGGATGATAAGACTTAACATTTTATTTGCAGATCATTTCCATTTGTTCTTCAGGAAACCTGAAGCAGTAGACAGTTAAAGTTAAGGGAAAAGAGGAACAAAAAGAGTTTGAAGATTAGATATGATCATATACACCGTATTCCATGATTAACATTGCATTAGTACATATTTGAAAAAAAAAAAGTTTGTCCTTTTCTATTTTGATTACTTGGTGACGTATTCCTTAGTAAGTGCATCTAAATACTTTATAATGCTTGGAATACGGTTTGCGGTGAATTAGTTATTTTTATGTCTTGTAGTCACATTGGGCAGGCTTTCAGGTTGTCCGGAACAAACAGCTATTATTTTAATTGGTATGCATGACATGTGAATATGTCGGTAAAACGGGCCCAAAAATTCCTCATTCGTACAATGTCTCGTTGGAGGCCTGTCTGTTTACCTACTTTTTTTTCGTAATATCTAACTTGGACGGACATTTTTTTCGTAAGATTCTTTATAACACAAAGCCAAATAAACAGATAAATGATTATCTACCTATACTCTACATGATTGTCAGATTGTTGTGCTACAATACAGAGATTGTCCAAGTTATCTTGTTTTTCAGATGAGTATTCGTTTTGGTCAGTTCTAGATAGTTTCTGATCTCCACATTGCTGCTAAGAACTTATATTGTTTCCTTGGAAACCTGGAACTCCTCCAAGCTTTTGCTTTTCATAGGTTTTTATTGTTTTATGTTTCTCGCTTTGCTCTTTTACATACACTATCAGCTAATGACCGTTAAAATACGACTTTCACTGCCTAATCATTTCTGTAGAGAGATTTGAAGAGTTTGCATTTTTGTTCATATCATCTATTTGTGTTACCGCAATGTATCGTTTATTTTTTGAGAAATATGACTATAAAATAAACTGAAACTGCTTTACCTCTTCCACTTATAGTCCCCTAACCAATACATACTCAATCCACAAAGGAAGACGAGTCTTTTTCCATGAATGACTTGCTAACTTCCCCTCTATTACTCTACATGATATACCGATATGTCATCACATTATACAGTTACGGCTTGTACCTTTTATGATAATTCTAGCGTTTTCTTTCGAATCAACGCGATGCTGGTTAAATTATTTCATGTTCCTCCCAACTACACCTAACGAAATACGGATATTTTTCCAAACATTCTGGGGAAGAAAAAGACAAATCATATCTACAAAAGACTGGCGAGAGGGAAAGCATCATATACATAATACGGAAATGCTGTCGTCACGTCAATGTACGGTGATACCCGAGAAACTGCATGACTTGTACGCCTATATACGTTTGTAGGGTTTGTGGGCAAGGAGTTGTGTTATTCTACTACATCATGTGGGTGACACTGCAAATTTTGTGGGCAGCAAGTTGATAGGTGAATAGCTCTACTCGTGGAGCCTACTAAACCTCGACAGCGCAGAAAGCATGCTATAGCCTTTCCTATGGACACTCGTGGAAATATCGTACCACTGGGGATATAACACGGCGAGGCGGGGGTGGGGGAGGGGATTGAAAAAAAAATGCGTGACTGGACTTTGGTTTGTGTTGTTTATGTGTTTATTTTTGTTGAATTTTTTTATGAGGGGTGGCATTTATATACTCCCGTCATAAAAAGGATGGTAAAAAACACTAAATGATATACTTGATAGGGGCTAATCGTCCGATTAGGCTATAGACGGAAGTAGCTGTGATAAAATCAAATACATTTCCCATTGGTTTTTAATAATGGTCCCCAGAAGGTATCACGCTTACATACCTTTTATACTTTTTTTTTTCCGCCGAGATTCATGTTGAAAGTTTTGCAGGCAACAAATGAAAAGTACAAGAAAACAAAATTCTGATGAAGTACAAGAATGAGTAAAAGTGTAGATGGTATTCAAGGAAACCTTCTTGTTTTCCTGAGACTTATTGGGATCAAGATGGCCAGTAAAGTGTGTCACCAAACTAGACTTTCTCGGGTTTTTTTTTATTAAGGATTTCTCTTTGTATTTGTTGTAGTGTTCATGTACAGCAGCAAGAAAGGGCCTTCATAGATACATTTCCTTTGCGGTTTATTTTTGTTTTCAGTTAGCAGGCTAGAAATAGACCGACAAAACACGGAAGTATTCATGTTCAATGAATAGGTCCCTACACCAAATCATCGGGCCGGAGCTAAGCACAACCCACAAGTTTCGCCCTAAGTCCCACTCATGACTGACATCATAATCGATGATGACCGGCCCGGGGGGGGGGGGGGGGGGGGGGAGGAGGAGGAGGAGAGAGGGAGAGAGAGAGAGAGGGGGGGGGGGGGGGGGGGGGGGGAGGGAGAGAACGGACTGTTCCATCCAGAGCAGAGGGTATAAAGATATGCTGGTGAGGGATAAGTCTTCTCTGAAGCAGTACATTTAAAACACTGACCTTGCTGCCTGATGTTACCACATTAGTATATACCCCAACAGCAAATCAGTCATTATCTGTTATATAACATGGGGTAGTCAACGTATCCTGATGAGAACACTTACCTTAAACTTATCACAAGCGCGCTGCTGAGCCTGTATATAGTCGGGACTGAAGTTCAATGCCTCTCCTTGTCCAAGTTGACTTCGAAAGATGGAGTTATACATCTAACAAAGAGAATAGAAGTTTCATAAAAATTCGGACATGAGTTATTTAAGAAAAATTATGAATTTCTACAATGTTTCACTTGAAATTATTCAAATTCAAATTGATATGCTTTATTGTGTTAAATATGGTGTGGAGTTGCACATTAACTCCGTAGACTTAAAAATACAGCTGCTTTATCGTTTGTGTTGTTATGT